>NC_142226.1:466500-622000 GCF_049639895.1 Pseudopodoces humilis | reverse complement strand
CCAGGGGCTCCTTGGTCCTTCCCATCCCCACCTCATTCCCTCCCCTCGCCCTGCTCCATCATTTGGGCTCCTTTTGGTGGGATTGGATTGCAGGAGGAGGGAAAAGCCTGGCCTCAGGCACAGCTTGGGGTTCTTGGGGTGTCTGGGCAGGATTCCTGATCCAGGATTCCAGGGCTTGGACTCCCGATCCTCCCACTCAAGATATTCAGGATCCAGGGATTCCCAGCTACCAGCAGCCACTTTTCCTGGGTGCAGGGACGTTTTCCTGTGCTTCCCCTGCCGAGGAGGGCAGGCAGCAGCTCTGATGTTAAACAGAATCCTGCACTTGTCCCGGGGAGAGCCGAGCCCGGGCTCTTTATCTGGGGACACATTTTGATTAAAAGCCCAGCACACGTTCTCACCACTCTCCCTCCCCTTGTTCTCCTGGCCCTGCAGCCCATTTGCAATTAAATTGAGTCTCGTTACCCTCCAAACTGAGAGAAGCTGCTCTGAAAATTATGAGTAGGAGTCTCTCTACCTTTTGACAAATTATTTTCTAATGAAAAACATCTGCTCGGGCTGCGAGGGTTCACCCGTCTTTATTTCTGCCTGATGCTAATGTGGTTTTGTGGAATTGCAGAGCGGGGCTTTGGTCCTGCAGCCAGAAGGGACAAGCAGGGACTGATAAAATGCAGCAAAGCTGGGAGAGCGACATCATCCCCCCCTTTAATGATCCTGCTTCCTCCAGGTGTAACAGCACGGCACCTGACGGCTGCTGCTGCTCCAGATGGGCTGCACTTGTCTCTCCGTGTGCTGCAGGACGGGATCCGCGGCCAGGAGCAGCTGAACTCCGCGAGGGCTGGAGGAACAGAGCCACAGCTCCTGCAGGGGGTTTGGAAAACGGGATAGAACTCCCAAGAGACGCCCGGGGGTGTTTGGCTAACAGAGATACGGAAGGAACGGAGTCGTGGGGTTATTGAAGCTGGGAAGGAGCTCCAGGATCATCGAGTCCGAGCTGAGACGGATCCAGCCCAGGGCACTCAGTGCCACCTCCAGGAATTCCTTGGGCACCTCCAGGGATGGCGACTCCAACCCTCCCTGATCCCCTTTCCATGGGGAAATTCCTGCTGCTGTCCCCCCTGAGCTCCCCTGGCCCAGCCTGAGGCCGTTCCCTCTCCTCCTGTCCCTGTTCCTGGGATCCATTCCCCTCCCCAGCCCAAATCCCGGAGAGGAGGGATGTGCTCGTGCAGGGACGTGCCCACCCTGGCTGTGTGACACCCCCGGGCCAGAGCTGCCCTCGCTCCTGGCAGAGCGCCCCTGACACCTCTGACCAAACCCCAAAGGCAGCTCCAAGGCCAAATCCCAAATCCAGATGTGTGTGGAGCAGCTCCCAGGGGTTTCCTGGAATGCTGGCTCTGTTCTCCCCTCCTGGGATTTTGGTCAATGAACTCCTGGCTGGCACTGATGGGCCCAGCCCTGGCGCAGCGTTTTGGGGTTTCTGCTGCCCCGAGAGCTCTGAAGGTGCCTCCTCCGATCTGTGCCCGGGGCTGTAATCAGGACATCCAGGAATATTTCTGCAGCTCCACCTCTCCCTGTGAAGCGATCCCAGCCGGAGCCAGGCTGGCAGGAATGTTTTATCCTTAGGGAAGAGCTGCGGATTCCCGGAGCAGGGAGGTGGCAGCGCTGTCCTGTGCTGCCCCAGAGGGCTGTGCTGGAGCTCAGCCCCCAAACTCCCAGGGCAGAGCCAGGATTTTGTGTCCTGCTGAACTGGGACCACGCAGGGACACCGGGACCTGCCCGGGGAGCTCCACCAGGCGCCAGCAGCTCTCTGGACAGCGGCTCTTCATGTGGGACAGATTTCCTCTCTGTGCTGCCGAGGGGACAGGAGACATTTTCCTCTATGAAAAAGGCCCAGAGATGCCCCAGTGAGTGTCGTGGCATCTGGACAGACAGGTTTGCAGGCTGTGCTGGGCTGTTCCTCTGGGTCAGAGCAGGAGCTGGCTGTGGGAAATTCGTGAGAAGTTCCCCACTGAGGGGATTTATCCAGCACAGATAAATAAAACCTGCTCAGGGAGGATTCCTGGAGTGTTCCAAGCAGGGATTCCTCTCTTTCCTAGGAAATGGAGGGATTTCTGGCTTGAGAAGGGAAGTAAACTCCTTTCCTTCACGCCCACCCACGCTGGGGGCACAGCTGGGCTCGGGGCTGGCACCGGGCAGAGCAAACGCTCCGGGAATGAGACTGGAAAATGCCAGCCCTGTCTGTGCATTCCTGCCCTCCCTCCGTGGCCAGGAGATCCCTGGGAGCAGCCAGGACCACGAATTCCACGCTCACAGCCAGCTCCTGCCCTGCTGGAAGCAGTGCCTGGCAGCAGGGAGCCCAGCCCTGGCCTGGAGCATCCCCAGGGCTGGAACAGGGAGGGATTCCAGGGAAATGAGCTGGAAATTCCCAGCCCTGCCCGTGCTGTGTGGGGCCACATCCCTGTCCTGCCACAGGAACCCCCAGCCAGGCCTCGCTGCCCTCCTGCCCACCGCGCTTCGGCCTCGGCAGGGAAGGGATTCCATCTTCATCCAGGGCTCTGATGATGGGAGGCTGAGCTGCAGAGCAATTTTTAGCTCCCTGTTCCTGTGACTGCCAGGGACGGGTTCAGAAGGTCCTTTCTGGTTATTTTTGTTGAAGGATGGGGGTAATTCACCCCGGGAAAAGGGCCCTGCACACATTCTCATTTCACACCTGCCACAGAGCTGGCCGAGATGAACAGCTCCCACCAGCGCCAAGAGTCACCACGAGGTGAGGAGGCTTCGGCTCCGTCTCCTGAGCAGCTGATGAGGCTGTCAGAGGACAAATGCCTCTCCATCCTCTAACACAAGCCATTATGGATCTAAAGCCTCCCCCTGGCTCCGGGGACCGCGGGGCTCTGGATCTCGGCAGCTGGGAAAGAGCAAATTCCACGTCTGGGTTTGCCTGCAGCTCCTGCAGCCCCGGGCTCATCCCCCGGCCCCTGCTGCTCCTGGCTCTGCTGAGCTCCCACAGCTCCTGTGATTTATTCCTGGGGGATCTGGCCCCTCTCTGGGTGGGGTTACCCTGTTGCCACTTTCCCTGGAGGGGCCTCCATCACCAGGGCAGGGAATTCCCAAATGTGGCACCCTGCTGACAATCCCCCAGGATTTAAAGCCGTGGGAAGGAATGAAGTGGGGGAAAGGAGTGGTGTTGCTGTAGAAATGAAAAAAAATTAAAAAGGAAACTAAAGATATTTGAGAATTGTGGCTCCTACAGGCAGAAAATGGGAGAGCCAGGGCCACATTTCCCGGAGCGTTTTGGGCACTGGGCTCCTGTGTGGAGCAGGGAAGTGGGGATGGAATCATCCCTAAAGCTCCTCTGGCTTTAACCATTCCAGGAGCTGGGAGAGCTCTCCAGCAAGGCAGGCCTCAGGCAGGGGCTGCCCCTGGATGTTGGGAGGAATGTTTCTGTGGCCCTGTCCCGCTGGGGAGACGAGGCTCGCCCATCCCTGCACTTGCCAGAGGATGACGGAATCCCCGGGATCGGGATTTCTGCAGCCTTGGGGTGGCAGCAGCCAGCTTTGCCTGCTCTCCTGGGAAACTGCTCCTGCCAGGATTGCTCTGGAATTGCAGCCCGGAGAGGCACTGACCGCCCCAGCAGCGAACTGCAGCCACACCAAACACAGATCCCGAGGGGAAATGGAATTCCAGGGGCTCGGAGCAGGCAGGGACGGCAGGGAGGGAGAGCAGCAGGGCAGAACAGGGTGGAGCAGGGTGAGGGGCAGCAGGAGCACCCAGAGCAGCCTCCCCCAGCCCCTGCCTTCTCCTGACTGACACCACCGGCACTCAGATTATTTATCCGCCTGTGCTTCTCCATTTAACACCTCACCAAGTCCATTACCCCCGGTGCCACTGGGATGGAAGGTGAAACCCAGACCTTGCAAGGGAGAGGCGATTTCGTTCCTCCTCAGATGGTTCTGCCTCCCACACCGTGTCACTTTGGCTAATCCATTGATACAACCCGACAAAAATCTGCCCGTTCGTCAGCAGCGGCCCCTCTGTGAGTGTCACACTGAATTTGCTGAGTGGAACAGGGAGGATGAGCCAGGGCAGTGCAGAGCCAAGGGCTGCAGCTTGGTGGGGAACCAGCCTCACGCTGTGGGTGCCCTCCTGCTGCCAAAAGGAGCCTTTTTTTCCCTGTTGTTTGTGGTTTTGTTGTCCTTTTTGTATCGTCCTGAACACCCCCGAGACTGGAGCCCCCCTGACCTCACCTCCTGTCCATCGTGTGTCCCCAGAGGGTGAAATTTCAGTTCCACCTTTGCTGCCACCTTGAAGAATAGATTTAAAATGATTTACTCTTCTGGCTGCACTTCTGCACCTCGGCTTGCCCTGGCCTGCAGTGGGGAAAGCTCCACACATCACAAAGGAGCAGAGAAAATCAGGAATCCTAAACTGGGGAGTCCTGACAGGGATTCCCTGACCCAGCCCTGCAATCCCAACCCAATGATCTCCCCAAGGGGAAGGACTGGGTGCAAACCTTCCCTTTTTGGGGAAAAGAATCACGGGGAGGGGTTGGATCCACACTGGGAGCTGTTTTCAGGGTGTTTTGAGGCCCATCCCACTAAAACCGGAGGAGTTTCCCTGCTCTGCCTTCCCCCAGCAGCCCAGGATTATTTATTGTGATACATAATTACATGGGGTGATACTGTAGCCAGCAGTTAATTAATGCTAATTGGATGTAAATTAATTAAGAACAGAGTTTGTCAAATTCGCTCGGTCTTCCCCCCGACTCCACCCAGCCCTGGAACAAAATCAGGAATCGGCCCCAGCTCCCCAGCTCTGAAAATCATTAATTCTGTGAAGATCCAGCAGCTCCTCCTGTAGCAGGCACAGGGCAAAGCCCAGGTGGAAAAGGAGAGGCTGGAAGAGGAGAAAGAGGGACAGAGAGCACCGGGGCTGCTGGCAGGAGCAAATCCAGCTGGGATCATCCAGCTCTGGAACCCCTGGGAGCCCGGCTGTGCTCACACACCGGCTTTTGGCAGCACAGCTCCCAGGTGGAGCCGGGGGAATCCAGCAGCGCTCTGCTCAGGGAGCTGGATGTGTCCTGGCTCAGGGTTCCTGGGCATCAGGAGCTCCCTGAGCTGCTGGGACCTCTCCCAAAGGGCATTTCCCGAGCCCCTGGGTGTGAAACGGGCTGGACACGCCTCCAGACCCAGCACGGGCTTCTGTGAAATAATTTGACATCATCAGATGCCAAAGGACCTTTAATGACCCAGCCTTCAAGCAAACACTCACACTGATTGCAGCCCAGCACAAATCTGACCTTTTCTTACTCCTCATCCTCAAATCCTCATCCTGCTGCTCCTGCAGTGCCTGGGAGGTGTCTGCTCCTATTTGAGCTGTCTCCCAGACAAAAGCTCTTCAAAAGAAATTTTCCATGTTAATTGCAAGATGTTAAAACATTAAAACAACCAAAAAAAAAAATAAAAATAAAATAATAATTCCTACTCGGGATGTAGATTTTTCCAGCCAAGCCTGAAAATCAGCTCCACTTGTGTGCATTTCCAAAAGGCAGTGCCAATCATCCAAAGCGAGAGGGGGAAGATGTCAGCAAAATTCCCTGGATGCACAGAGCTGGTGAATGGATCCACGGGCAGCCTGCTGTAATGGCAGCTTTGCAGGGGCTATCAAAACTCTTTAGACATCAAGCTGAAACATGACAAAGCAGCCAAAAATAATGATTTGTGCTGTGAAGGAGAGGCTGGAGGAGCCCTGAGCACCCAGGGGAAGGATGGGAGCCTGGAAAGAGCTGTGGTTAACCCCAGAGCTCTGAGACAGGTGCAGCTCCAGGGGAGCCACAAATCACCGTGGAGGAGAATTGATTGCAGGCCTGCAATGATGTAAATCTTCCTCATTTAAATCTGCGTTGGGGCTGGGGAAGAAGAGGAGCAAACCTGCCCTGAAACAGCAGCAAACGGCCCAGCTCGGGTAGGAGCTGCCAGGTGGGGACGGGAGCATCCTGGCACAGCCCAGCTGGGCTCCCTGAGGAGCCTGGACGTGCTGGGAAGGGCGGGGGAGCTGCAGAAATTCCTGCAGAAATCATGGATGTGCCCGGGAGATGGGACTGGGTGCCTTCCCTCGTGGTGGGCACAGCATCTCCCGGGCTGGGTTTGCTCTGGCTCCTTTTTGTCCTCTGTCCCTTTTGCCCTCAGTCGGCCTCGGCTTGGGTTTCCAGGTGTTCACATGTGAGGTTTTCCCTTTTCCCGTTATCCAGGACTGAGCCCTCAGCTGTGGCAACACCTGATGGAAATGATCCGAAACTGCCGGGCTGGGAATTCTGTCAAAATCCTATTGAGAGACCGCCAGCTTATTCACCACCCTTCACAGAAGTAAAAGTGAACTCCGTTTATTTCTATTATTAACACACCTTTTATAGGGATCTACAGGCAGAGCAAGTTACCACTGGCTAACACACACAGGTTTGCATTCTTTCTCCTACACACAAGAATATTGTTTTGCTTTACTCTCTCTTCTGCAGGAAGGTTTCAAGGACTTCAGCCTTTAATATCACGACTTATTTCAAAGGCTGGTTTGTGCAGACAGGCCTTTACTAATATATAAAATATATCAACAAAATCCTGCAGCTCCAGTAAAACTTTACCTGAAGTTTCTAAATAAAAAACACGGGGGGAAAGTCTCTGGGGTTTCTGCTCGGGTTCTGCTCTAAAAACAGGGTTTGTGAGGGGTGCCCTGGGATAGCACAAAAACCCCTGTGCTGGTCACTCCTCCCTCTGTGTGTGTCCCCCTGTGTGTCCCTGTGTCCCTTTGTGTCCCCCTGTGTCCCTCTGTGTCCCTCTGTGTCCCTCTGTGTCCCCCTGTGTCCCCCTGTGTCCCTCTGTGTGTCCCTGTGTCCCTCTGTGTCCCTCTGTGTCCCTTTGTGTCCCCCTGTGTCCCCCTGTGTCCCTCTGTGTCCCTGTGTCCCTCTGTGTCCCTCTGTGTCCCTGTGTGTCCCCCTCTGTCCCCCTGTGTCCCCCTCTGTCCCCCTCTGTCCCCCTCTGTCCCCCAGCTGTGCTGGGACAGCCCTGCCTGGGTTCCCCCAGCAGCTCCCAGGCTCTGAGCTCTGCTGTATGAACTCAGAATAAACAAACAGCATTTTCAGCTGTATGAACTCAGAATAAACAAACAGCATTTTCAGCTGTATGAACTCAGAATAAACAAACAGCATTTTCAGCTGTCAGTTTGGGCCCACTGGCTGGAAACACAGGCCCAGCCTCGCAGGAGGAGATCCCAGCTTTGATAAGGTCTGATCTGCCTCAGAGAGGAACAGCAGAGAGGATAAAGTGAAAAACCTGATAAGGGAAAAACTGGGTTTTAAATCACTGAAGAGATTTTGAAGAGCAGGGAGGGAAGAGAGTGAGAAATACAGCACTGGTGTTAAGAACAGGTTGTTCAATAAAGATCCTCAGCCCTTTGGGGTGACAGAATTTGGAAAGACCTGAGGATGTCACATTTAACGCTGTCCCCAAGCACACCTGGAGCTCCCTGTGAGGAGGGGTTATCACTGACGTGACAGAGACAAGGATCAGAACAACTGCACGGCTTCCCACAGTAAATATCAGTAAATATTGATTCTCCCCCCTGGGCTGCTCCAGCCAGGTCCTGGCAGCTCCACGTGTGCATCCAGCTTCTCTCGTGGGCAGCTGGAAACTCGGGGCTCCCCTCCTTTGTACCCCAAACGATCCACATCTGGATCTGCAGCTGCAGCACGGCTGAAGGAGGAGGTGACGAGGCCGAGTTCGGGTGTCACCGTCCCAGGGACAGGAGGTGACAGCTCTGTGTGACACACAGCAGCTTCCAGGACTTCTGGGAGGAAATCTTGGAAAAATCACATCAGAACGATCGACTGAACAGGTACAGGAGGAATTAAACGAGTGTGAGTGGGAATATGAACAGTTTTGAGTGACAAAATGTCCCTTTTCTTGTGGCAGGGCACTGCCCCTTGGTGCCCCCAGCCCGCTCTGGTGGCCCTGCAGGGCCCGAGGGGAGGACACCAGTCCTGGGGTGACACCCTGGGGACCCAGGGCAGGGCTGGGGGACGAAGGGGACGGCTCCAGCAGCACAGCACAGGGTGGCACAAGGGCCAGAGGAGGGTGGCACCAGCTCAGAGCAGGTTTGTGTCCTGATGAGATCTCTGCAAGCAGCCCCGGGTTTTGGACCCTGTCCTTGTTCCCACCCTGGTGACTCGGAGCAGCCAAGTGGCCGAGCTGATGAAAAAATAACGAACAGCAAACGCCTCTGGGCAGATTCCTTTTCTCTTCTGGTGTCAGATTGGCCCTTGGACCGTCACCACCTGGAGCTGCCAGCCCCAGAGGGAATCAGTGACCCACAGGGGGGGACCGAGCCCTGGCAGCGCCTGGGACACGAGCAGCAGCTCCACAGTGACAGCACCAACGTGGCACTGCTGGGCCTGTCCCCAACCAGGATCCAGGGTCAGGATCCAGGAGCAGGGTCAGGATCAGGATCCAGGATCAGGATCAGGATCAGGATCAGGATCAGGACCAGGATCAGGATCAGGATCCAGGATCCAGGATCAGGATCAGGATCCAGGAGCAGGGTCAGGATCAGGATCAGGATCCAGTATCAGGATCAGGACCAGGACTAGGATCAGGATCCAGGATCCAGGATCAGGACCAGGATCAGGATCAGGATCCAGGATCCAGGATCAGGATCAGGATCCAGGAGCAGGGTCAGGATCAGGATCAGGATCCAGGATCCAGGATCAGGATCAGGATCCAGGAGCAGGGTCAGGATCAGGATCCAGGATCAGGGTCAGGATCAGGATCAGGATCCAGGATCAGGATCAGGATCAGGACCAGGACTAGGATCAGGATCCAGTATCAGGATCAGGATCAGGACCAGGACTAGGATCAGGATCAGGATCCAGTATCAGGATCAGGATCAGAATCAGGGTGAGGATCCAGATCAGGATCAGGATCCAGTATCAGGACCAGGACCAGGATCCAGGATCAGGATCCAGGATCAGGATCAGGATCAGGATCAGGATCCAGGGTCAGGATCAGGACCAGGATCAGGATCAGGATCCAGTATCAGGATCAGGACCAGGACCAGGATACAGGATCAGGATCCAGGATCAGGATCCAGGATCAGGATCAGGATCCAGGGTCAGGATCAGGACCAGGATCAGGATCAGGATCCAGGGTCAGGATCAGGACCAGGATCAGGATCCAGGATCAGGACTAGGATCAGGACTAGGATCAGGATCAGGATCAGGATCAGGATCCAGAATCAGGATCAGGATCAGGATCAGGATCCAGGATCAGGATCAGGATCAGGACTAGGATCAGGATCAGGATCCAGAATCAGGATCAGGATCAGGACCAGGATCCAGGATCAGGACCAGGATCAGGACTAGGATCAGGATCAGGATCAGGATCAGGATCAGGATACAGGATCAGGATCCAAGATCAGGATCAGGATCCAAGATCAGGATCAGGATCAGGATCAGGATCAAGATCCAGGATCAGGATCAGGATCCAGGATCAGGATCAGGATCCAGGACCAGGATCCAGGATCCAGGATCAGGATCCAGGACCAGGATCCAGGATCAGGATCAGGATCCAGGATCAGGATCAGGATCAGGACTAGGATCAGGATCAGAATCCAGAATCAGGATCAGGACCAGGATCCAGGATCAGGACCAGGATCAGGACCAGGATCAGGATCAGGATCAGGATCAGGATACAGGATCAGGATCCAAGATCAGGATCAGGATCCAAGATCAGGATCAGGATCAGGATCAAGATCCAGGATCAGAATCAGGATCCAGGATCAGGATCAGGATCCAGGATCAGGATCCAGGATCAGGATCAGGATCAGAATCAGGATCCAGAATCAGGATCAGGTTCAGGATACAGGATCAGGATCAGGATCCAGGATCAGGATCCAGGATCAGGATCAGGATACAGGATCCAGGACCAGGATCCAGGACCAGGATCCAGGATCAGGATCAGGATCAGGATCCAGGGTCAGGATCAGGATCCAGGGTCAGGATCAGGATCCAGGGTCAGGATCCAGGATCAGGATCCAGGACCAGGATCCAGGATCAGGATCAGGATCAGGATCCAGGATCAGGATCAGGATCCAGTCACTGCAGGTTCTGCCCCATTCTGTGCCCGCAGGGATCTGACAGAGGAGTGAGCTGGGCTGATCCAGCCGGTGCCAGAGGGACACGGGCCTGGAGCAGCTTCCAGAGGGTACAAATTACCTGGAATTCAATAACTCCAATTCCTTGGTGCCACACAGGGGCTCGTCACCGAGGCAGTGGCACTCTGGAACCATCCCTGGATCACCCAAGCTTTGGCTGATTGATATTTGATCTGCTCCGTGCTGATCAGTGCTGGAACAACGATGGAATTGCTTTCATTTGCACCAGGAGGGGCTCGGGGTGGGAATTGTGGGCTCCAAGGAACCTTTTTTTCATTCCTCCCAGTAATTATGCCCAGGAGGGCGAAAAGCATTTGAATCACATCAGACATGTGCCACTGCACATGACAATTCCTGTTTTACACAGCAGCTCCCCACCCCTGCAGGAAAACAACGCTCAGTCTGGGTTTGCTCAGGTAGGGGAGGTAACCCAGGGATCCTGCAGGGAGTGAAATACGGACTTTGGGGGTGGAATGTGGAAAGAGCCAGGGTCTTCCTTCCAGCTTCAGGATCTGGAGAGTTCCAGGTTCCAGGCTAGGGCTGGGGAGCTGGGTGTGGCCCCCAGTGAGTGGAGGTGACAGGGACATCGCTGCAGCCACTCCGGAGCAGCCCCAGCCTCTCAGGGCAGCAATCCCTGCAATGAAGGATTTGCTGCTGGGGCCAGAAGCTCTCCAGGGGCTTCTCACATATCCCAGGGGGGTTCTTCCATCAGCCTTTGCTCTGGGGTTTGCTCTGTGCACACCGTGGAGCCCTGACAGGCCAGGAGCGAGGGATTCCTGTTGCTCTCCCCAGGTTATTCTGCTTTTGGGGCTGCACTGCTCCTGCAGGAATCCGGGGGTGCTGGAACATCCCTGTCTGTGGAAGGCCAGCTCCCTCTGATCCCTGTCCTGGCTGTGGGGTGACTTCAGCCTGTCCTGGCACTCAGAACAGCACATTTGGAGCCCTGGGTGTTCCCATCCTTCCCTGACAGTCAGAAAAGCATGTTCTGATCTCTCTCCTGGCTGTGGGGTGTTTTCAGCCTGCCCTGACAGTCAGAACAGCACATTTTGATCTCTGTCTGGGCTGTGGGGAGTTTTCAGCCTGTCCTGACAGCCAGAACAGCACATTTTGATCTCTGTCTGGGCTGTGGGATGTTTTCAGCCTGTCCTGACAGTCAGAACAGCACATTTTGATCTCTGTCTGGGCTGTGGGGTGTTTTCAGCCTGTCCTGACAGCCAGAACAGCACATTTTTATCTCTGTCCTGGCTGTGGGGTGTTTTCAGCCTGTCCTGACAGTCAGAACAGCACATTTGGAGCCCTGGGTGTTCCCATCCTGCCCTGACAGCCAGAACAGCACATTTTGATCTCTGTCTGGGCTGTGGGGTGTTTTCAGCCTGTCCTGACAGTCTCACATCCCCTTTGGACACTCTGGAAGAGCTCTGCACTCCTGTTGTCCCTCTGTGAGGAAGATGAATAGGAAATGACTGTCAGCAGTCACGGGGGAAGATCCATTTGTGCCAAAATGAGCTCCCTGGGTGCCCCTGGCCGGCCCTGACCCGGGGACACCGTCCCTGTCCCCAGGGCTGGCTCTGTCCCCTCACTGCCCCCAGCACAGCAGCTCCAGCCACGTTCAGGGCACAAACAGCCCCACAAAACCCAGAGCTGCCCCGGGTCAGGCGCTTTTAATGGGGCTCCTTTCTGTCTAATTCTGATTTTTGTCCCGCAGGAGAGCAGAGCAATAACCCTCAGGGTGATAAACCCTCCCCTCCCCTGCTCCCGTTTCCATCTCCTTTTCCGGGATGACTGTGGATGTCCCACGTTGTGGTGCTCGGTGTTAGAGAAGAAAGTGTTTCATCATTAGTGAGGTTGATTCCAGGCAATTAGCGGGGGAACAACCATTGTGTCGGGACAAATGGAATAATTCCCGCTGCCTGATCCGTGCCCCGTCAGGAATCAGAGCTTTTCCTCCCACAAATCTCCTGTCTTTACAGAAATATAAAAGCCGTGAAACCCATCAAAAGCAGATTGGCAAAGTTCACTGGATTTCCCCCTCTTCCATAATCAAACGTAATTGGAAATGCCACAGAGAGTGTTAAAGTTAAATTTCCCCGGTGCTGAAGTGCACATCAAAGAGCAGATGCTCAACACGGTGTCAAAACCGGTGAAATTACCCCGTAAATCACGGCTGATATTCAGGGCTTTGAGAAGGTGCTGTGGGGAGGAGGAGGAGGGTGTGGAACGAGACTGAGGGAGGGAGATTTAATGACATTTGTGACGGCACTTGGGACAGAGCTGAGACTCAAGCGGGACCTGAAGCGGGGGAGATAAACAAGAAGCTGTGAAAATGACTGGGGCCGTGAACTTTTGGGGCAGAGGATGTGCTTTTATCACGGAATCGGACACAAGGCCGTTTGCAGAAGCTCCAAAAATGTGTAAAGTTGGGTTTTAACACTCCGAAAGCTGTGGAATAATCACAGTGATGGAATGAGCACGGCTGGGAAAGTCACATCCCTGAAAAGTCATCGCTCCCTGCCCCATTTCCAACAGGTGGTGGAGCAGATTCCTGGCTCCAGGAAAACACAAATTCATCCCAAACATCCTCACTCTGCAGTCAGGAGGAGCCAGAGCCAGGGCTGGGCCCTCCATGCAGGGCTGCAAACCCAAGAAGCAGAGCGGGATTTGCTCAGCCCCTTCTCAAATGGGGACTCGACCATTCTGTGATGTCCTGGAGCATGAAATGAATCCATAAAAGGTCTTCAAAGCAGCACAAAACCCAGCTGCCTCCTCAGGGTCACCTGGGTGGTCACCTGCCACAATAAACCCTCGGGAATTCTCAGCTCTTGCAGCAGAAAGAAGGCCAGAGATGTTTGGTTTGGAGTGGGACATGAAAGAAACACGATTTGAAAGGCACCTCCAGGAGGGTGTCAGGGCCACGCAGAGCTTCAGGGAGGGCCAGGTTTAGAAGCAGGGGAGCAAGGAGGAAAAAAGCCTTTTCCTTCTAAGCAGAGCTTGCAAAAATGTTTCCTTTTAATCTCTTTTTTTCCTCCTCTGTGGGCAGATGAAATGCTGGAGGTGGGGACTGAAGACACCCCGTTGATATCCAGCTGACACAAACCCAAATGCTGATGTTCAGCATTCCCCACCCCTTATAATTCCTGGTTTAGAAACCCAAATGTTCCTGTTCAGTGTTAGTTTGGCACGGGAAGAGGCTCTCTGTCACGTCTGGATAACTGTCCCAGGAATTCCAGTGCCAGAAGGGAGTGGAGCAATCAGGTTTGAGCTCTGATCCCAGGTTCCAGCAGGTGGGTGACCACATCTGCAGGAGATGGGGAAGAACAAAGCAAATCGATAAAATAAAGATCAGGTTTGTTGCCAACCTTCTCACAGACACCTCCCAGCACCCCAGGGTGTTCCTGCCCGGCCTTGGGCACCCCCAGGGCTCCCTCCCAGCCCATCAGAGGACAGGAACCAATCTCCTGCACCATTTCTCTTCTGACAGGCAGGGAGAGGTTCCTCCTCTCTTGTTTTGGATCCCAAAATCGTGGAGCGGTGTCTGAGGGCTGGAGTGGCTCTCCTGGAGCGGGAATGGGGAGCTGGGGGTTAATTTATAACCTCAGCTCTGGCTGGCTCTCACGGTGCCCATGGCTCTGCTTCCTGCTGTGAAAAACGAGGTTCACATCATTTTTATAGAATTTAAAAGTTTAATAAAAAAAACAATTAGGAGATAAAAATAAAGTAAAGTACACAGATACAGCTGGGTGTCTCTGCATTCACCTCACTGACAAAGGATTGTCCCTTAAAAACAGAACCCTGCTCCATATCCATAAATTCTCACACATATTCACACATTCTTCTCAGGATCTTTGGGGTTCTTCTGTTCAGTTTTCTCTTGCCCCCTTCCCAATAGATCAATGCTCTTGGTGCCATCGAGATTTACATTCCCTGGTACCAGAAATGCAATAAATTCCTGCCCCAGAGTTCTGGTCACTGCTGTCTTCATCTGGATAAGATAATTTACAAATGCAGGAGTTCTCCAGCTATTTTTTTTTCCCCTCAGTCTTTGGGTTATACAAACAAAGACAGTTTTTATTTTAATATTATGCCATAGCCTAACATATATGTATTATATTACTATGTTTCATCAATAACAGAAATAAAGAAAACTATATTAATACAACAAAATTTCCCATTCTTATACACATAACATTCATTTTAACATTTGTGAAAAGCCAACAATATAAAATGTATCTATAACACTGCCCAGCTGAGCTCTCAGCTGTGTCCTGGATCCTCACCCGGAGCTGCCAAAACTTGGGAATTCCTGCTGGCCCAGCCTCTCTTCATGTAAAGAGAAAAGGGATGAGAAAATAGGGGAGAAAACCTCGTAAGCTTAAAGGAGGCTTAAGGAATTCAATGCAGAGAAGAGGGGAGGGATAACTGGAATTGGGAGGGAGGTGGCAGTCTGGTTGGTCTGCAGGAGGTTTCCCACATGCCCATGGGGATTTTGGGAGACAGAATTCCTCGCTGTTTGTGTCTTTAGGGGCTGTGGGTTTGTATCCTGTCCCAAAGCTCCTTCAGAGTCCCCTCAGTGCCACACCAGGCTCCCAGAGATCCCAGAGGCCCGTTCCCTTTGGGGTCACGGGCATTTATAAATATATATAAATATAATAAACCGAGGGATGATCCCAGCCCTTCACTGGCCTCGCCCATGGCACCTGCTGTGTCCGAGGGGTCACCGGGGTCCCTCGGTGCCTCAATCCCGGCCTGGCCCTGCTCAGCCTCCCCTGCTGCCTTCGGGAACTCCTGTGAGGTTCTCATTTGGGAATCTCCCAGCGTGGTGAGCTGCCACGGGCCCTTGTACCATAACTGACACCTTGTGACAGCCTGATGAGTGACATGCTAACGCCACCTCTGGCTTTGACTTGGCTGTCCCTTAATTGTCACCGTCATTGGGAATCAACCCCTTCCCAGCCCCCTCTGCTCCCTGCCAAGGACAGGTTTTGTCCCTGTCCTTCCCGGTGTGACAGGTGGCAGAGCTGCCACCGTCCCTGCCCTCAGCCAGCTCCCAGCGCTGCAGGATTTTACAAATCGTGTTTAGCTTTTAATGATTTGCTGGAACATGCTTGATTAAAAACCTGCCGGAATTCCAAACCTAACGAACCTTAAACTTTCACATTAGATCCATTAATTATCCCGGTCCCAGTGGCACACACGGGGACGTTTCCCTGCTGCATTTGTATGAAACTGAAGAGTTTCTGCAAGAACTACATTAAAAAATATACAAATAACAAGACTCCATTGCCAGAGCTGTTGTGCCTCTGAATTAAGTTACTGTCTTTTGTTTTTTCCCCTTAATTAATCATTCCCAGGGCATTGCTGGGAGCAGCAGCAGGAGCCGATGGCTTTGTCACCAGTGTCACTGTGCCAGGGCAGTGACGATCGGGAGGGGAGGGGTGGGGACAGCACTCGCTGCCATTGCTGTCACAGGGGGCTGATCTGGGACATTCCACAGCTTCCTGATTTATTGGGAATCGCTGATCAGTGTTTACAGACCCCACGATGCACAGAGATCATCGCATCCAAAGGATCCTGGATGCTGCCAGGGAACCAGGGAATCCCAGGATGGTTTGGTTGGAAGGGACCCTAAAGCCCACCCAGCCCAGGGACACCTCCCACTGTCCCACTGCTCCAAACCCCACCCAGCCCAGGGACACCTCCTGCTGTCCCACTGCTCCAAACCCCAGCCAGCCTGGCTCTGGACACCTGGACAGGGACAGAAAAGCCCTTTTATGCTGCCTGGAGAGCTCCTTTAGAGAATCCCAGACTCTGTCAGGCTGGAGGAGACCTCCCAGGTCCCCTCTAGGGTCCAAGACAAGCTCTGAGCTCTGACCAGCTCCCCTCGCTCCCCGGTGCCCGACAGTGATGGGGAGAGTTTGGGATCCGTCACAGGTTCAGCGCTCCCCATCCCACGGGAAATGGATTGCACACTCCCCTGCAGCCAGACTGTTAATTAGCTAATTATTTCCCAGCATACGTTCTAGAGGCTTGCTTGTCTCCTGAACTCTCACTTCATATTCCACACGGGAATTCAGCGGGATAACGCAGATCCAGAGCTCTCCCGTCCATCCTGGCTGAAGAGGCGCCAGGCTGCTGGGATAATCTCCTGAAGGGATGGGCTGGGGCCTCTCCCTGTGCCCTCACATCTCCCTCAGCCCTCACCAACCCCTCTTCTCCTCCTGCTTCGCCCCTGATGGGAGTGGAACGGGGTCTGCGGCCGCTTTTCTGTCTGGGGCTGCACCTTCCCTACGGAGCAGATCTCATCAGCTCCTCCTGCCTCCTCCCTCCCCTCCTCCCTTCCTCCGTAACGGGGAATTCCTCCTCCTCCTCTGGGATCAGCTTGTGAAAAACGAGGTTCACATCATTTTTATAGAATTTAAAAGTTTAATAAAAAAAACAATTAGGAGATAAAAATAAAGTAAAGTACACAGATACAGCTGGGTGTCTCTGCATTCACCTCACTGACAAAGGATTGTCCCTTAAAAACAGAACCCTGCTCCATATCCATAAATTCTCACACATATTCACACATTCTTCTCAGGATCTTTGGGGTTCTTCTGTTCAGTTTTCTCTTGTCCCCTTCCCAATAGATCAATGCTCTTGGTGCCATCGAGATTTACATTCCCTGGTACCAGAAATGCAATAAATTCCTGCCCCAGAGTTCTGGTCACTGCTGTCCTCATCTGGATAAGAGAGTTTACAAAAGGAAAAAAAAAGGTCTCCAGCTATCTTTTTCAGTCTTTGGGTTATACAGACCGAAGTAGTTTTTGTTTTAATGCTATGCCATAGCTTAACATCTATGTATTATACCACTATTTCTAAGTTTCATCAATAACAGAAATAAAGAAAGCTATATTAATACAAAAAAAAAATTCCATTCTTATACACATAACATTCGTTTTAATATTTGCGAAAAGCCAACAGTATAAAATGTATCTATAACAAGCTGCTCCCAGGCTGGGCTGAGCTCGTGGGAGTCATGGACAAGGGCTGCAGGACACAGGGAATGGCTCCCAGTGCCTCAGCTGGAGCTGGAATTGCACAGTGGCCCCAAGGTGGAGATGGAGCAGAGCTGCTCCGAGTGTGAAACCTCGTGGCTGGGTGTCCGTCTCGGCTGCAGCCACGGCCGGGCTCTGGCACTGCCCCAGGTGCATCCTCTGAAGGGCTTTAAATAAAATTGAGTTCAATAAATCCCCACTTGACTCCTTTAACTCTGCCCAGCCTCTGCTCCAGGGAGCCTCTCCTGGGATGGGATGGGATCCATGGGATGGGATGGGATGGGATGGGATGGGATCCATGGGATGGGATGGGATGGGATGGGATCCATGGGATGGGATGGGATGGGATGGGATCCATGGGATGGGATGGGATGGGATGGGATGGGATGGGATCCATGGGATGGGATGGGATGGGATCCATGGGATGGGATGGGATGGGATGGGATGGGATGGGATGGGATCCATGGGATGGGATGGGATGGGATGGGATGGGATGGATGGGATGGGATGGATGGGATGGGATCCATGGGATGGGATGGGATGGGATGGGTTGGGATGGGATGGGATGGGATGGGATGGGATGGGATGGGATGGGATGGGATGGGATGGGATGGGATGGGATGGGATCCATGGGATGGGATGGGATCCATGGGATCCATGGGATGGGATGGGATCCATGGGATGGGATGGGATGGGATGGGATGGGATGGGATGGGATGGGATGGGATGGGATGGGATGGGAGGGGACCCATGGGATGGGATGGGATGGGATGGGATCCATGGGATCCATGGGATGGGATGGGATGGGATGGGATCCATGGGATGGGATGGGATGGGATGGGATCCATGGGATCCATGGGATGGGATGGGATGGGATGGGATGGGATGGGATGGGATGGGATGGGATCCATGGGATGGGATGGGATGGGATGGGATCCATGGGATCCATGGGATGGGATGGGATGGGATGGGATGGGATGGGATGGGATCCATGGGATCCATGGGATCCATGGGATGGGATCCATGGGATGGGATGGGATGGGATGGGATGGGATGGGATGGGATGGGATGGGATGGGATGGGATGGGATGGGATGCGATGCGATGCGATGCGATGGGATGCGATGGGATCCATGGGATGGGATTCAGTGTCCTTCCAGCCCTGGAGGGATAGCTCAGCCTGGAAGTTCCAGCTGGAAGTGTCAGAGATCTCCATTGCCCAAACTGGCCCAAAGATGCACCAAAGCCCATGAAGTCCCAGCGACGCCGTTGAGTTTCTGTGTGAAATATTTGCTGTTCCCTCACCCCTACTCCAGGTGCTGGAGATGAGGATTCAGTGATCAGGTTGGGATTTAAGGATTTGGTGATCAGGCTGTGATTTAAGGATTCAGTGATCAGGTTGGGATTTAAGGATTTGGTGATCAGGCTGTGATTTAAGGATTCAGTGATCAGGTTGGGATTTAAGGATTTGGTGATCAGGTTGGGATTTAAGGATTCAGTGATCAGGTTGGGATTTAAGGATTCAGTGATCAGGTTGGGATTTAAGGATTCAGTGATCAGGTTGGGATTCCTGGCCCAGGTACTGTAAATATTCCTGTATTTCCCTGGTGAAGCCCTTGCTGGGCTCCTCCTGCACCCAGGGTAATTTATTAATTATATAAAGATGTAAGTTTTGATTCCTTTGTTTAAAAACATTTCTGTGCTGCTGTCAGAACCCACAGCGATGGAGGCTGTGATTTATCACTCACAACTCCTCAAACCAAGGAGAAGTTTGTTAAAACAATTCAGCAAATGAACCCCACCCTTCTCATCCCCTCTCCAAACAGAGCAGAAGCACAGAATTAACCTGGGGAGCTTTAAAGCATTGAAAAGGGCAGGGGAAGGGGAGAGATGGGGAAAAAGTGAAATTAGGGAAAAAGAGCACGGAAAACATTCATTCCTGAGAGGGATGGAGCCAGCTGGAAGGGGAATTTCCATCCCAGGGTTCTGTAAGTGCCAGCATTTGTTGGAACGGGGAGGGGATGTGTCCCTGTCACCAGGGCACTGGAGAAGTGTCCTTCATTTCCAGCAGGACGTTGGGAACGGGGGAGAATCCTTCTCAAACCACCTCCAAACCACTTCTTGATGGTGCCAAAAAGCTTTGGTGGCTTCTAATGTTCATCCCTGTTATAAATCTATATTGTGATATTGGCTTTCGCAAGTATTAGGATGAATATTATATGTTAAATACTTTTTGGCTATGTATGTACTTTTTTTCTTGCTAACAAGTTTTAAGCTTAAAGGAATCTCCTAAGTACAAAGCAAGGAAACCCCAGAGGGCAAAGACAGTGGGGCCCAAACTGTTATCAGGAAAAGAACAACAGAGCCCAAACTGTTATCAGGAAAAGAACAACAGAGCCCAAACTGTTATCAGGAAAAGAACAATAGAGCCCAAACTGTTATCAGGAAAAGAACAATAGAGCCCAAACTGTTATCAGGAAAAGAACAACAGAGCCCAAACTGTTATCAGGAAAAGAACAATAGAGCCCAAACTGTTATCAGGAAAAGAACAACAGAGCCCAAACTGTTATCAGGAAAAGAACAACAGAGCCCAAACTGTTATCAGCAGAAGATACAAAGCCCAGCTGCCCTCAAAGGAAGGATGAGGGGCCCGGACTGTTATCAACACTGACCATTTGCAGAAGAAAGGAAACCAAACTCCAAAATAATGTTGGTCAGCAAGAATAATGATGACCAGCAAAAATCGTGCTGACCAGCAGAAATAGAAATCAAACAGAGCTTGTTCTAAATAGGCGGAACCAGGGAGGGGACATGCTAAATACTTCTTGAGAAAGTTTGAATATGCATTAAACCCTCACAGCAGGAGGGGATAAAAAGGGTGTTCCCAAGATACCAGGTGTGTTCCTGGCAACCCGCCAGGGCACCCGGCCGTTTTAACCCTTTGCTTTATTTCCTTTGTCTCCTAATTGTCTTTTTGTTTATATTCAACTTTTTATAATTTATTAAGTGAATCTCGTTTTTAATAATCCCTGTGTAAAAGCACTCCCCTGTTACTGCTCCCCGTGTTTGAATGGGGGATTCCAGCCAGGAATGACGATCCAGAGCTTCACCACCAGGAAAATGTCACTTCCAGCAGCTCCTGGCTGGGCCCAAAGCTCCCCAGCCGGGATCTCCTGCAGAACTGTGCTTCTCTCCAGTTCCCCCTGCCAGCAAAATGAGTTCTGTGCTTCTGTCACAGTCCCTCAAAGGCCTCTGTCAAATCAAAATTTATCTTCCCCGTCTGGATCTCTTACTCTGATGGCAAAATTCATTTGATATAATCCCCAAAGCTTTTCTCATGGAAAAGCAGCGTGTTAAAATACCAAAGCTACTTTGCAGAGAAATGCAATTTTGCCCTCTCTCCACCCTCCCTGCTATTGTTAAAGATTTGCTTTTTTTTTTAACATATAAAGAGCGAGAACATTTAGTCATAATAACAAGGATTTTGCTCCTCAGAACAGTTTTATGGGGGAAAAAAAAGAAAGACAGGGAAAATTACAAAAGCTTCTTTTTATAGTCCACGTTAGGGGGCAAAAGGGTTAAAGAAGAAGAAAATATCTGTCAAATAACAGCGCTAATGACAGTGAGAATGGAGTGTGAAGTGTGCACATGGCACAGAATTCCAGGCTGGATGGGGCTGGGAATCACCTGCTCCACCAGGGCTCTGAGGAATCTCCACTCCTTCTCCAGGCAGCCTCTTTCAAGGCTCTGCCATGCCCAAAACAAAGGGATTTTTCCTCATTTTCAGCTGGAAGATCCCATGTTTCAGTTTGTGTGCTGGTGAATTGGGATCATGCCCAAAACAAAGGGATTTTTCCTCATTTTTCCTCATTTTTCCTCATTTTTCCTCATTTTTCCTCATTTTTCCTCATTTTTCCTCATTTTTCCTCATTTTTCCTCATTTTTCCTCATTTTTCCTCATTTTTCCTCATTTTCAGCTGGAAGATCCCATGTTTCAGTTTGTGTGCTGGTGAATTGGGATCATGCCCAAAACAAAGGGATTTTTCCTCATTTTCAGCTGGAAGATCCCATGTTTCATTTGGTGTGCTGGTGAATTGGGACCATGCCCAAAACAAAGGGATTTTTCCTCATTTTTCCTCATTTTTCCTCATTTTTCCTCATTTTTCCTCATTTTTCCTCATTTTTCCTCATTTTTCCTCATTTTTCCTCATTTTCAGCTGGAAGATCCCATGTTTCAGTTTGTGTGCTGGTGAATTGGGATCATGCCCAAAACAAAGGGATTTTTCCTCATTTTTCCTCATTTTTCCTCATTTTTCCTCATTTTTCCTCATTTTTCCTCATTTTTCCTCATTTTTCCTCATTTTTCCTCATTTTTCCTCATTTTTCCTCATTTTCAGCTGGAAGATCCCATGTTTCAGTTTGTGTGCTGGTGAATTGGGATCATGCCCAAAACAAAGGGATTTTTCCTCATTTTCAGCTGGAAGATCCCATGTTTCAGTTTGTGTACCAAATTTTGTCAATTTGGATCATGCCCATCTTGAACCCCTCTCACGGGGAGCTGCCCCAGCTCCCTCAGCCTTTCCTCAGCAGAGAAGCTCCTCCAACACCTCCCCAGCCACATAAAAGATGCACAAAACACACAGAAAATGATCTAACGTGGAAAAGAATTAAAGATAACGAAGAAACACCAAATTGTTGAGGGGAGAAAATGATTCTGCAGCCCCCGAAAATGCCCTGAATGTCCCGTGAGCTGAATGTTGGGAAAGGAGGGACAATCCCTCAGTGGAAAGGCTGCCTTGGAGGGGTTGGGTTGGGTTTTCCTCCCCGTTTTTCCCTGGTGGCCTGTCCCCATCCTGGCTCTCAGAGCTGCCTGGGGCTCCAGCCCTGCCAGCCCATCCATCCTGCTGGGGATGAAGCAGGATTTATCCCGGTGTTTAATGCTTTTGTTCCGCGCTGCAGCACACGCTGCTCATAAGCCATGTAAATCCAGAGAGCCGGGATCTGGAGCCACTGAAAATTAAAGGAAGAGCTTGTCAGTTTAAACACTTTCTTCTCCCTTTTCTCCCTCCACCCCACTCTGTACAGCAGTGCTGAGGGTGGCAGCAGTGATGGCCCTGTACCCCTGTCACTGGGGCTGGGCTGTGGGGACATCCCTGTCCCCAGGGCTGGGCTGTGGGGACATCCCTGTCCCCTGGGCTGGGCTGTGGGGACATCTCTGTACCCCTGGGCTGGGCTGTGGGGACATCCCTGTACCCTCTGTCCCCAGGGCTGGGCTGTGGGGACATCCCTGTACCTCCTGTACCCCTGGGCTGGGCTGTGGGGACATCCCTGTACCCTCTGTCCCCAGGGCTGGGCTGTGGGGACATCCCTGTACCCTCTGTCCCCAGGGCTGGGCTGTGGGGACATCCCTGTCCCCAGGGCTGGGCTGTGGGGACATCCCTGTCACCAGGGCTGGGCTGTGGGGACATCCCTGTACCCTCTGTCCCCAGGGCTGGGCTGTGGGGACATCCCTGTCCCCTGGGCTGGGCTGTGGGGACATCTCTGTACCCCTGGGCTGGGCTGTGGGGACATCCCTGTACCCTCTGTCCCCAGGGCTGGGCTGTGGGGACATCCCTGTCCCCAGGGCTGGGCTGTGGGGACATCCCTGTACCCTCTGTCCCCAGGGCTGGGCTGTGGGGACATCCCTGTCCCCAGGGCTGGGCTGTGGGGACATCCCTGTCACCAGGGCTGGGCTGTGGGGACATCCCTGTACCCTCTGTCCCCAGGGCTGGGCTGTGGGGACATCCCTGTCCCCAGGGCTGGGCTGTGGGGACATCCCTGTCACCAGGGCTGGGCTGTGGGGACATCCCTGTACCTCCTGTACCCCAGGGCTGGGCTGTGGGGACATCCCTGTCACCAGGGCTGGGCTGTGGGGACATCCCTGTCACCAGGGCTGGGCTGTGGGGACATCTCTGTACCCTCTGTCCCCAGGGCTGGGCTGTGGGGACATCCCTGTACCTCCTGTACCCCAGGGCTCCCCTTGTCACCACCACACCCCTGGCCAGGTGCAGCGACTCCCAGATTTGGGATTTGGAAGCTCCGTGGGCTGTTCCCAGGTCGTAACCAGGAACAAACCTGCCCCAAACTCCCCCAAAACCGCGGGGTCAGGCTGAGCTCTGGCTCCTCGTGCAGGGACGGTGCCGGCAGGGACAGACACAGCAACAGAACATGAAAATCTCTGATTTCTTTGTGCCCTTAGAGGAGTTTTACCCCAGCCCTGCATCTCCTGCCGCCAAACCTGGCTGTTCCTCCTCCCAGTCCCTGCATTATGTGGCAATTACTCCCTCTGTGTTTCTCCTCCCTTCCTCCATAATCTCATTTTAATGTGCATGTCACAGTTTTAATAAACCCGAGTTCAAAGGATGAGCAATTATACAAATCTTCCATTTCACACATGAAAAGTGTGGTTTTAAAGTTGTCAGCACAAAAAAAAAAAAGAGGCATTTCTTTGATTCCCTTCTCACTGCAATTACCTCATGTCTGCTGTGGGTTTCAGCTGGTGGAAAACCTCGGAGGGCCTTTGATTCCAGGGTCTTACCCCGCTGGAATTGTTGGCTCCGAGGTGGATTAGTGCAACTTTCCAGATAAGAAATGAGGTTGGAGTTTATCCGCAGCCCAAATGGAAGCAGCGAGGTTTGGTGCCCTGCTTGGGCTCACTCCCAGGGGATCTTTATCCTCTCTGAGCATTTTGTTTACACTTCACAAAAAATAATTTCCTGCCGAGCTGTGGAGAAGAAATCATCCCCCAGAAGATGAAAAAGGTGAAGGATCCAATTCCCATTATTCCTGTGGCTGTTCCCAAACCTGTAAAATGGGGGGAAAAGGTTTTCATTCCAAAGGAAGAGGGAGGGATTGGGCATTTGGCTGCATGTCTGAGGTGTCTGGAACAGCTCCAGGGAAAGCTTGGGGCAGCTGAGGGAGATCCTTTTTCTCTTGGAACGCTTGGAGGATGGGTGGGAGGCTCCAGGTTCACGGCTCAGCTCCTTCCCAGCTCCCACACCCTGCCAGGGCGAGCCACAGGCACAAACCAGGCGGTGCCACCTCCAGAGCTGCTTCTGAGGCTCCATCAGTGCCGGGCAGGGGCTTCCTGATGCTGTGGGATGAGGAATCCCGGGATTCAGAGCAGAAGGTGAGCCCCAGCACATCCCTGGGGCGGGAAAGTCCTCTTTAAGCAGCAGGTTGTTTAAGGTCCATCCTTGGTGGGATTTTCCCTTTTCCTTCAATCCATATGCACTAAAGGCAGGGAAAACAGGAGTGGAAACTTTCACTCCTGGTGGCTCCAACCTACAGGAGCCTCTTTCACTTTTTCTGGATCACAATGAAGTGACAGGCGAAGGGAACAAAACCGTGGCAGTGCTAAAGAATTCACTGCAAACCGTCTGGAGCTGATAAATGTTCCATTTCCCGCAGCCCCCAGCCCTGGAGCTGGCTCAGAGCTGGCGTTTGCAGAGTGAGAAGTGACGCTGGGGGTGCAAAGCCTCACACATTTCTGGCTCTCCAGAGTCCCCCGGGGTCCCAGGCAGCATGCAGCCCCTGCTCAGAGGCACCCCCAGCCCTGGCTGGGCAGAGCAGTGCAGGAATGCAGGGCTGGCTTCTCAGGGAACGCGATATTTGTAATTATTGCGGTTTCCAGGCACAGAATTTCGCTCAGCGTGATGGTGGCTGCTCTTGGAGGGCTTTATTTTAGCTGGGAGAAGTGACTGGAACAAAACTTCAGTGCCAACACCTGCGGGAGAGGGGGTGGGGAGTGATTGGGACTGGCACCACAATGAAAGTATTTAATGTAATCCTCAGTTTAAAAGTAAATTGCCTGAATGGCTACGCTCCCATTAGCCCTCTGTGTAAGTAATAATGTTCTTCCCCTCCTTTTTGAAGTAAAGGATGCTCCTATAAAGGCATAATTTTCATAAAAACATTCCAGGGAAAAAGGAAAAAAAAAAAACCCCAAAATACCCTGCAGAATCTTCTGCGCTCACCCAAAGAAATAATATTTTAAATTATACAAATGATTAGGACCTAATTCAGCATTAAGGGAAATTACAGCACAATGCAGAAAATTGGAGATGCTGGCATTGATCTGGAATTATGAAAAATAAGCACAAGCTGCCTGGAGTTCAGTGCTTTTCATTCTCATGCTGCTCTTTCCCTCTCCTATTTCTCTTCCCACTTTGTCTTTGTTTACTGTGGGCAGCTCCAGTCTGGAGGGAAAGCTCTCACGCAGGAGGTTTCCAAAGCGAGCCAGAAGAACATCCAGTGTGTGAGGGGCTGCTCCAGCCTGCCCATGAAGGTCTGGACAGGAGCAGGAGCTGCTCTGGGCTCCCAGCCCTGGCCATGGCTGCTTGGACACCCCTGGTGCAGCCGGGGCTCAGCAAAGGCAGAGCAGCAGCTCAGGGTGGAATGGGCGGCCTCGAGGTGCTCCAGGGCAGGTTCAGATGAGATGTGAGGGAATATTTCCTCAGGGAATGGTTGGAAATGGCTGGGACAGGCTGTGCAGGGAGCTGGGCGGGTTCCAGCCCCGGGAGCCCTCAGACAGCGGGGCTGTGGCACTCGGGGACACGGTCAGTGCTGACCACTGCTGGGACCGCGTGGGTGGCTGGCCTTGGGGAGTTCAAGTGATTCCGTGATTCCATGGATCTCCCAGCTGCTCCCAGAGGAGGGCTCGGGCCCTGCTCTGGAGCCACCAGGCTGGGCACAGCTTCCATTCCCTGCACAGTCCCTGGAAACCCAGCGGGACAAAAGGAGAGGAGACAGCCCTGGCAGTGACCGCGGAGCTGGAGCTGCAGCCTCAGGCGAGGAGGCACCCGGTGCCACCAGAGCTGGCCTCACAGGCACAGATATCCCTCCTTTCATCCCCAAGGAAACGTCCTGAGCTCCTCCTGCAGAGCTTCAGCACCGATATCCCTCCTTTCATCCCCAGGGAAATGTCCCAAACTGCTCCTGCAGAGCTTCAGCACCGATATCCCTCCTTTCATCCCCAGGGAAATGTCCCAAACTGCTCCTGCAGAGCTTCAGCTCCAGCAGTGTGACCAGCAGCCTGCAGAGGAGGCGTGGGTCTGGCAGCCCCACAAGTCAGACTGAAGGAGAATGGATTCCAGTCCCTAACCATGGATTTGGGTCCGTAACGATGGGTTCCAGTCCCTAACGATGGGTTCCAGTCCCTAACGATGGGTTCCAGTCCCTAACGATGGGTTCCAGTCCCTAACCATGGATTTGGGTCCGTAACGATGGGTTCCAGTCCCTAACGATGGATTCCAGTCCCTAACCATGGATTCAGGTCCCCAACCACAGATTTGGGTCCCTAACCATGGATTTGGGTCCCTAACCATGGATTTGGGTCCCTAACAATGGATTCCAGTCCCTAATGATGGGTTCCAGTCCCTAACCATGGATTTGCATCCCTAACCAAGGATTTGGGTCCTTAATGATGGATTCCAGTCCCTAATCATGGATTTCAGTCCCTAACCACGGATCCAGGTCCCTAACCATGGATTTCAGTCCCTAATGATGGATTCAGGTCCCTAACCATGGATTCGGGTCCCTCACCGCCTGGTCCCTCCCTCCCTCCCGCGTTCCTTGGCGGCTGTGCTGTCACAGATCCCCTCTGATCCCGCTGCCGGGGGACCACACCTCAATCAAAGCCGCAGTTTTGTTGTGCCAGCCCCAGCGCCATGTGCCCGTTGTGCCGGCGCCGCTGGGCTCTCAACGAGCGCAGGAATTGACGGGTCTGCCTCGAATGACGGCGGATAAAGGAGTCACAGAGGGGCAGTGTCAGCTGGGTAATGAGGAGATGCGAGCTGAGAAAATCCTTCATGTCAATGGCTGCGCTTGGGCAGGCGGAGCTGCGGGCCAGCGAGAGGGAAAGGCTGCCAAAGGAAAGAGCAAATATCCTCTGCTGGGTGCACTCGGGCAGGATGAGGGGACTGGCAGTGTAACTGTGGGGAATTTTAGGAGTTTTGTCTGCCTTTAGCGCTCCGTGGGGTGCGGGACAGCATCAGCTGCTGCTGATCGTGGTGCTGATCTGCCCAGCGAGAAGCACCAAAGGTGGTTTTGGGGTCACAGCAGGTGTGGGGACATCGGCTCTGGCTCCCCTCCCTCCCTCTTTCCACAGCCAGCCCTCTCCTGGTGAACAGCAGTTACGCTTTTGCCAGTTTTCCGTATTCACTTCTCCCCCAGCCCAGGAGAAAAGCGCTTTAAAAGGCTGTTCATGAAACGTGAGTGTCAGGAGGAACACCCAAACTCAGGTTCTCTTTCAAAGGATTGAAATGGAATT
The DNA here is from genome assembly GCF_049639895.1 of Pseudopodoces humilis. Taxonomy (NCBI): domain Eukaryota; kingdom Metazoa; phylum Chordata; class Aves; order Passeriformes; family Paridae; genus Pseudopodoces; species Pseudopodoces humilis. Next base: position 594,458 of record NC_142226.1, on the reverse strand, counting down.
TGCAACAGAACCAACGTGTTGAAATGTTCTGAGGATCTCGGTCCTCCTCTGGAAGAAATGAAGAAAGCTCAGGTGTGGCAAAAGCTCTCCGAGACATTCGGGTGCCTCAGCACACTGAGCACGGAGCCACGAGCGGTTTCTGAAATACCTGAGGAGGAGAAGATGTGTCTGAGCGATGCGAGAGCACCATGTAAACAGTCATTAGGATTTATTCACAAGTGTGCTGCCTGATCTCCAGATGAAGCACTTGTGGAGCACCGAGCCTGTCATCTCGCAGGAAATCAAAGCTCGCTGCCATCCCAGGAGCCACGAGAGCAGCTCAATCACGAGCAGCTCCCGACAAAAAGAGCTCCTCATCCCGCGCCGAGGAATTCAGCTCGACACAACTCCCGGAGAACCAAACCCCACAGCAGTGTGAGCTCAGTTTGACAGGTGATAATTAACTGCTGATAATATAATTGCAGTTTTGAGGCAAAATTGGGTTTCATTAAAAACGACTCAGCATTTGCACGGCGTGGGACGCAGCCTCCTCGAAGCAGGAATGCTCAGAGCTCTGTCACTGCTGGCACATTTGCCTCGTGCTGAACATGGATCCCATAGGGGAAATCCACAGCTCCCATCCTCCCGTGGAGCTGGGGATGCTTTGTCACCTTCCAGGGTGTGGATCTGAGGGATGCAGCGGCCCAGGCAGCGCTCCAGGGAGGGAATCGCTGCGTTAGCCACACCGAATGCAGGAAATGCGAGCTGAGGGAATTAAGACAAGTGCCTGGAAGGAGCCCTTCCCTTCAGAGGGGGGATTGGCTCTTGCCATGGTGAGGGACATGGTGGGGTGGATCAGGGTGGGATAATCTGGGATCCTTCAGAGGATTGTACTCAGTGCAGGGGGCACAGTGAGAAGGGGAGCAGCTCATTGCCTCTGCAATGGGGCACACCTTGGCACAAAGCCACCACTGGATGTTCCAGATTCCAGAGAGGGGAACGGGCACCTCAGAGACCCCTCTGACCCTCCCGTGACTGCCCAGGGAGCCTTTAACGCTGCAGTTCCTCATGGGCTGGAGCCCCCTGCTCCTGCCTCGAGATGGGGAACACCCGGAGTGGAGCTGTACCCAACCCCTTCCTGTCCCTGTCCTGCTGACCAGAGCTGTGGAGCTGTCCCCAGCCCCTTCCTGTCCCTGTTCCTCTGTCCCCAACCCCTTCCTGTCCCTGATCCTTGGCATTGGGAACTCCCAATCTGCTGTTGGGAAGGAGCAAAACAGAATCACAGCTTCTGCTCCGAGCTGCTGGTGCTGCTCATTGCAAAAGAGAAAGTCAAATTACCCAGGTCAAGGAGAGAGGCTGTGGCCAAGACCTGAAAAGAATCAGACTCATTAACTTGCAGATTTCCCCACCTTCTGGGTTTCCAAACATGCAAGTGTTCTATAGTAAATTATGCTTCTCAAAGGTTAATTTTTAATAAGGCAGTAAATGTATTTAAACAATGATTATTAAAAAAAAAATAAATGTGAGGTTTACAATGTAAGAGGTTATTATCTTCTCCAGAACAGTTCTAACAATGCAGCTCGTTTTTGTCTGCAGTGATCCTTTGGCATTTGTTTAATCTGCAGTAAGATTCTTATTAAACCCTGCTAAAATGGCTGTAATTCAAGGCATCACAGCAAATTTCAAGGAAAACAGCTCTGGCTGAACTGAGCTTCTTTCCCTGCCAGTTACAGCTGGTTTTTATGTCACAATGACTTGTCCCCAAGCTGCTGAGCTCCACCAGAGGCAGCTGCAGAGCAGTGCCCAGGTTTGGAACCTGAAGCTGAGTCCCAAAGCAATGAAATCCCCACTGTCTGTCCAATTCCCCCGTTCTCTGTGTGGGGTTTTATCCAGCAGGGCAGGAGCTGTTCCCCTGCTGGACCTGAGGAGTGACAATATCCCAGCCCAGGGATGATCACCAATCCTTACATTGACAATATCCCAGCCCAGGGATGATCACCAATCCTTACACTCACAGTGACAATATCCCAGCCCAGGGATGATCACCAATCCTTACATTGACAGTGACAATATCCCAGCCCAGGGATGATCACCAATCCTTACACTCACAGTGACAATATCCCAGCCCAGGGATGATCACCAATCCTTACATTGACAATATCCCAGCCCAGGGATGATCACCAGTCCTTCCACTCACAGTGACAATATCCCAGCCCAGGGATGATCACCAGTCCTTCCACTCACAGTGACAATATCCCAGCCCAGGGATGATCACCAGTCCCTCCTCTCACAGTGACAATATCCCAGCCCAGGGATGATCACCAGTCCTTACATTGACAGTGACAATATCCCAGCCCAGGGATGATCACCAGTCCTTACATTGACAGTGACAATATCCCAGCCCAGGGATGATCACCAGTCCCTACACTCACAGTGACAATATCCCAGCCCAGGGATGATCACCAGTCCCTACACTCACAGTGACAGTGACAATATCCCAGCCCAGGGATGATCACCAGTCCTTACACTCACAGTGACAATATCCCAGCCCAGGGATGATCACCAATCCCTACACTCACAGTGACAATATCCCAGCCCAGGGATGATCACCAGTCCCTCCATGCACAGACATCCCAGAGGCTGCAGCACAGCCAGGAGGAGGCAGAGCCCTTCAGCACCCTCTGAACAGGAGGCTCCTGGTGGGATGGGGTGAATTTTCCCTGTTTGTGTGTCCTGTGGTGACCCCACCAAAAGCTGCTGGTGAGACCTGGCAGCTCCAGCTCTGCTGGTGCTGCTGTCTCAGCCCAGAGCCTCTGCCAGGGCTTTTTCCCCACAACATCGTCTCTTTCATGGATGATTGGTAATAGAAGTTTCATTAGGAGATCACAAAACACTGGGGGATATGTTAATGTGCTTCAGCGTGTAATCCAGAATAATATCACTGCAAGGAATTGCATTTTGTCTGCAACTGAGGCAGCAAATGGGAGCTGCTTCTTTTCCAGCATTAATATCCATTGCTGAATTAATGCTTTCCTTCCCCCAATCCTGGGTAAAACTGCCCAAATGTGCATTGTGCTGATTTATACAGGTCCAGGCCCATTTGCTGTAAACAACGAGCACGGGGAGGGGTTTTAATCTTTCAAATTGATATTCTGGAGCACTGGGGTTGCTGTGAGGATCTCAGCTCTCAGCTCCCTTTGTTTGTGGGGATCACAGAGCGCTCGGAACTCCCCCCAGGATGTTTCACCTGCAGTTCTCTGGGGGAACAAACCTTTGGGGCTGAGCAGGGCCACGGCACGGCCCCTTCTGACCTCACCAGGGGCTGCTTTGGGTGAGCAAAGTCCTGCCCCAGGAGCCTGAGCCGGGGTCACACCAGGACACGGGCTCTGCTCCCGCGATGAACTGAAGATGTGCCCTCCTCCTGCGGCCTGTCTGTGCTCAACTGAGCAAATATCCCCAACCCTGTGGCCTGGTCTGTGTTAGATTTCAGAAATGCCCCCAGTCCTGTGGCCTGCCTGTGGTAAAAGCCAGGAATTCCCCCAGTCCTGGGGCTGCTGTGGTTCCAAAGCTCCCGCTGGGCTCTGAGCAGCAGCTCCACTCCCATCGATTGGTGCAGCTCCGTCAGACAGAGCCTTGCTCCATAAAAAACACTGGGATTCTCAGCTGGAAAGCATCCAAAAAAAGACTAAAAGGTTTCTCGAGCATATTTTATTATTTTTTGGTAGCAGAATTCCCACTCCTCCTCCCTAAAGTGCTGTATATCTCTCTAATGCAAATCCCATCAATCCACAAAGCGTTCCACCCGGCATTGAGGGAGTCCTGCATTGATCCAGCCCCGATACGTGACAGCTCCAGCCGTATTTCAGGTGATCAGGGACGACTTCATCCTGTCCTTGCTCTGAAAAAGCAGAAGCACATTTTAAATTTCCCGTATTCTGTGGACAAAGCAGCTGGAATTGTGAGCCACAGATGCTCACCTGACAGATGGACTCCTGGTGCTGCAGTGTTTGAAACGTTTCCAAAGCCACCAGATTGAATCCTGGTGGCCAACAGGTTCCCAGGAGGGACCAAAAGATGGGGAAGTTGATGTTTAAGGGTTGCTGAGCAGAAAGAAACCTTCAGAAATCTAATTAGCACCAGGCAGGTGATGAAGAGAGAGGTGTCAGGGAGCTGCTTTGCTGAAAGCTGCACTCTGAGGTGGAAAATAACTTGGATTCGGGAAGGTCAGGGGAAAGGCGAGTGCCAGGGGCCAAGACCAGACTGGGGGCTTCTGATATTTCACTGTGTTTTAGAGGAAAGCCTGGAGTGTGGAAATCTGGGAAGGGAGGTCAAGGCAGAGCCTTCCTGCTGTGACCCCAGGTGAGAGGAGAGCACAAGGCTGGTGGCAGAAGAGAACTCTGGTCTCCTGCCATGAGGGGGAGACTCTGCAGACATGAGAAAACACAGCAAGATTCTCATGTTTTGTACCTGCTGAGATTCCAGCAAATCTTCCCCAAGTGCTTTTTGTTTCTCCTTTCATTTCCTGCCTCTCACACAAAGTCTCCTGTAGGCAGCACATCCCACATGGTTCACCCTTGGACTCTGGTACCTCCAGCTCCCTTCCTAAATCACAGAATTCCCAGGAAAGGAATGAATCCCACCCAGTGTCACCCCAGCCATGGCAGGGACACCTCCCACTGTCCCCAGGGACACCTCCCACTGTCCCCAGGGTCACCTCTCACTGTCCCAGGGTCACCCCCACTGTCCCAGGGTCACCTCCCACTGTCCCCAGGGTCACCCCCACTGTCCCAGGGTCACTCCCACTGTCCCCAGGGTCACCCCCACTGTCCCAGGGTCACCTCCCACTGTCCCAGGGTCACCCCCACTGTCCCCAAGGTCACCCCCACTGTCCCAGGGTCACCTCCCACTGTCCCAGGGTCACCCCCACTGTCCCAGGCTGCTCCAGCCCCAATGTCCAGCCTGGCCTTGGGCACTGCCAGGGATCCAGGGACAGCCACAGCTGCTCTGGCAATTCCAGCCCAGCCCCTCCCCACCCTGCCAGGGAACAATTCCTGCCCAAGATCCCACCCAAATCTCCCCTTTTCCAATCTCAAGCCATTCCCTGTGTCCTGTCCCTGCAGGCCTTGTCCCCAGTCCCTCTCCAGCTCTCCTGGAGCCCCTGCAGGCCCTGGGAGGCCACAATGGGGTCACCCCAAATCTTCTCTTCTGAGCAAACCCAGCTCTCCCAGCCTTTCCTCCCAGGATGTCACCAAACGAGTTGAGGGCTCCCCTGTGGACAGGGAATTTCTCTTGCTGATGTTTCCCTGTCCCTTGGGGTCCAGATGAGCCCTGTGACCCCTCAGGGTGACCATTCCCAAAGGATGGGGAATCTTTGCCTCAGTAAGGAAAAAAAGATGGCATTTTTCCATGGCAGATTAACCTCAATGATTTTTGTGTTTGGCAAATTATCTGAAAGTCAATTTAGCACAAGGAGTTTCTGTGTCTCTGTCATACCCCTGTGTTAAATTGATGATGTTCCCCTGTGGAAGCCTTTGGTGTCCAGTGCAGCCTCACTGTGCTCCTTTCTCTCCACACAACCTGACATTTTAAGGGAAGAAAATTTACACACTGAGCAGGGCAATGAACTGGAAACAGAGGAAAACAGCACTGTGAGATCTCCTAAGGGACAGTTTGGCTGCACCTTCCCTCCCCTTCCCAGCACCAACCACAAAAATCCTCGGTTTGAGGCCAGGCCTCTGTGATGCCCTCCAAGTTTTGGTCCCTTTTTAGCAGCTCTTGTCTGGACTCCTGCAAAATTCTGGATTTCCCAGAAGACCCAGCAAGAGATGCCTGCCAGGGCAGTTCAGTCCATGAACTTTTTCCATGTTTGTTTCTCTGCTCCCTGTTTATCCACCAAAGGAAAAGGAAAACCCTTCCAGGCTTGAATGATGTTGTTATTTGGGCAGAGATGTCATAGAAAACAGAACCATGGAATGGGCCAGGCTGGGAGGGATCAGACAGGGTCCCTGCTCCCTCCTCCCTGCTCCAGCAGGGCCATCCCCGAGCCCAGGACTGGCCCAGGTGGGGCTGGGGTATCTGTGGTGCATCTGGCTGGGGAGCAGCCCTGTGATGGGGAGGAATTCAGGGCCCCCCCCCGTCCACTGGGAATATCCAAATTCCTGCGCTTGGGGAAGGGCTGGGAAAAATCTTTCCATTGCCAGGAAGACCTTGGTGTATCCAACATCTCCTGGAATCCCTCTGACCCCGAGGAGCCTTGTCCTGCTGCTGGCTGTACTCGGCTCAGACATTTCCTGAGGCTGGGACAGAGCATTAGGGGATCAGACAGCCCCAGACAGGAACGAGGGAGATGTGCAGGCAAGGAGAATGTGCTTTATTTCCCTCCATCCTGTCAGAAATGATTGCCTTTACTGGGATCAATCCAAGCATCCTTCACAACCTGCACAGAGGACTTTGGCAGATTTATTTTCTTAGCTGCTTGTTCAAGCCTGTTATTAATCCCCCCGTCAGCTCAGCTCGCTGGAAGAAAACAGAGCTTCTTAAAGAGTTCTTACTGCAAATAAATGCCTCATTAAGTTAAAGACATTAACCTGAAAACAGTATTTACGTCAAACAGACTAATGAAGGCCATTCTGGAGCCTGCCCCAGCTCAGACAGGGATTTGGGCCCCCCTGGAACACCCAAAAATTCACCCACAGGGAGAGGGAGGTGAGGAGGGGACAGCAGGACCCCAAGTGATGCCTCTGCATTGTTAATTCCCATGGTGAAGGAGATTTAGGGACACAGGAGCTTCCCCCAAACCCTGAGAGCTGTACAAATCTACCCAGTCCCTCTTGGGTGGTAGGAGAGAATCATTTTTTGATGATTCTCAGGAGTTTTGCTCATTTTTCCCCTTCCAGACCATTCCAGGATTCCATGAAGCGCCCAGTGAAGGGACTGGGAACTCCCCAGTCCCCTGAAAGTGCCCCAGACTTCCCAGTTTAGAAGACTTTACTGGGGACTGGCTTTTCCTTGCCCTGCACAGCTGGGGCCTGATTTTCTCCCTCACGTGGGAAGAGCTGAGCGCCTCGCACTGAGCCAGGAATGATTTTAAGAGTTCAGGGAGCGAGGACAAATCCTCTGGTGTGTCGCAGTTGCCATGTGCTCCCTGAGTGACCTGCAGGGTGTCCTTGGGAAGAGGTTTGAGGGCAGGGAGACGAGGCAGGATGCAATCCCAGGCTGGGCAGAGCGCGCTGGGGGTGCCACATTAACATTAATGCCAGCCCACATTAACATTCCGGGCCACAGCTCTTCCCTCCCTCGCCCCAGCGCTGCTCTGAACCCAGCATCATTTGAATGCAGCTCAGAAAACCTCCTGTAATTCACCCAAATCGAGAGAGAAGTAGCCAGGAGGGGCTGGAGAGAGCGACAGCAGCAGTCTCATACTAACAAGAGATTGTCCTTAGAGGTGTTTCATTGAGGCCTTCTACGAAACAGGCTCAAACCTTGATGCAGCAACAGCTGCCCATGGGAAAAACCCAAAGCTGGGGGCTGGTGAAAGGATGTGGAGCATTTAAACTGCGAGGTGTGGATGTCAGTCCTCCCTTCCCTGGGTGCCACAGGAGGTGGGTGACCCCATCAATGAACACTGCAGTGGTTCTGGCACGCTGGTAACGAGGGCTCTGCCAACGAACAGCCACAGACCCTCAGCCCCCGGCTGCTCCTCGAGGGAAGGCACCACTAACGAGCTCTGCCCTCCCAAAAATGAGCTCTGCTCTCCCCAAAATGCCAATTGACAGAGCCACGCGGCTGAACAAGCTGGGAGGGCTGCCTGGCACTCCAGGAAACTCTGGGTGTGAGATGGTGGAGGTGCCACACGTGCCTGGTGTCCCCTCCTGTCCCCTCAGGCCACAGGGCTGCTCTGAGGCCCAAAGCTGGCCCAAACAGGGACAGACTGTCCTTGGATCCCTGACCCAAACAGGGACAGACTGTCCTTGGATCCCTGACCTGGCCCAAACAGGGACAGACTGTCCTTGGATCCCTGACCCAAACAGGGACAGACTGTCCTTGGATCCCTGACCCAAACAGGGACAGACTGTCCTTGGATCCCTGACCTGGCCCAAAGCAGGGACAGACTGTCCTTGGATCCCTGACCCAAACAGGGACAGACTGTCCTTGGATCCCTGACCCAAACAGGGACAGACTGTCCTTGGATCCCTGGCCCAAACAGGGACAGACTGTCCTTGGATCCCTGGCCCAAACAGGGACAGACTGTCCTTGGATCCCTGGCCCAAACAGGGACAGACTGTCCTTGGATCCGTGGCTGCCTCTGCCAGGTGGATCCCGAGCAGTGAGCAGGACCAGGCCTGGCTGACTCCACTGGGATTCTCCCTCTGGACAATCCCTGGAGGGTTTGAAGCAGACAGTGGGGCTCAGCCCATGGGGACAGCAGCCATGGAAACACTTTGCCAGCCACGTTACCAAATCTGAGCTTTCTCTCGTTAGATAAACCCACCCAGGGCCCCAGATGTGCCCGGGAGCTGCCGCTGTCTGTGCCCATCACCCTGAGGAGTCCAGGCCGTGCTCCGGCCTCGACTGGAAATGCCAGGGAGTTAAACTGGCTCCAAAGCTGTGCCTGTGTCCAGACTGTGCCCGGGAAAAGTGATCTTTAACTGCTCCAGGAGCCAGTCCTGCCCTGGGCTCTCATCCCCCTGTGCAGATGGAGGGGCCAGACCCACACCTGGCACCCTCCGGCTGCTGCTCAGTGCCAGCACTTCCCTCCAGCTTCCCAGGGATCCACACCACAAGGAACAGGCTCTGCTCCTTCGGCAGTCCCCACAGGATGCTCACAGGGTGACAGGAGCACTTTTGGCCCCAGTGCCAGGTTTCAGCACTTGTTCCACCCCACTGGGGCATCTCCCCTGCCACAGGGCCCAGGACAGACAATCCAGCTCCCAAAATCCTGGCAGAAGGGAAGTGCAGGGCGTTTTTGGTTTGTCTCTCCTGCACTGTTTGCTTGGTTTCAAAGCAGCATTGCCTGAGCAGCAGAGAGGATTGAGGGACTCACAGGAGCTGCCTGAAGTGGAAGAACATGACTTTACTGCACACTGACTTCCCCAAGTCCTCGTGGTTGGGAAAAGCACTGCTTCCCTCCCAGCACAGTTTAATCTGTCCCTCGCTCTCCCTGTGATCAGCCACTCAGCTCTCACTAATATATCTCATTTCCACAGGCTCTAGGTGGTGTTTAAAAAAAAAAAAAAGAGAAAAAAAATTGATCCTTGCATGCAAAATATCCTTCTGAGCAAAGAAATAACTATCTGCAAGGCCTAACTGAATTATCCCCTTATCAATGGAAGGAAATAATCCACTTGAAACATGAAGTACAAGTGGAATGAAAAGCCTTTGCAAGTGGCAGGGGAAGAAGAACACAGTGTGAGTCTCAAATAGCCCTGCTTTTCCCATATGGAGAAATACATTTTTCTTGGAATCATTTCCTCTTTCAGTGCATAATGAAGTTTCTCAATTGCTCACCCTTCCATCCCCCTTCTAATACAATAAAAGGGAAATAATCCCTCTATTTGCAAAAGTCCTGAGAAGAGAGTTCAGGCTGCTTGGAGCTCAACAGGGGCACCTTCTACAGATGTTGATGAGATTTCTCCTTTGTTTTGTGGGACAAGAGTTGTATTTGGCTATTTGTGCTTCGGGGTTTAATTAATTCTCGTTATTTGGGTTCTCTGGCACAGCCACGCAGATCCCCTCAGCCAAGATATCCTCAAAATCCTGCCTTTCTCCATGGCTTTGCTTCTCCTTGTGAGCAGAGAAAGCCTGGAGGAAGGAGGAGGTTTATAAATAAAAGCCACGGTCCACATGGATTCCCTTCTGGGAAGGTTAATTCAGGGTTCTGGTTAAAGACTCTCAGTTCTGTCTCTTCCTGTCTCTCTCCTGCTAAAGATGATCCTTTATCCTTTGTAATGGAGCTGTTGAATCCTATCAGGTCGGATCAGCAGCTCCTCAGAGCGAACAGGGATTGAGAGTTTGGCCAGATAACGACTCAGAGCTGGCAGAGCCCAGGGCTGCAGAGCCCTTTTCCCAGGAAAGGGCTGAATCCCAGCCCAGCCCCGTGTCCCTGTGCTCCCTCGGGGGCTCACCTGCACATCCTGCCTTTCCTGGCATTTGCCATTTCATTTGTGTTCTCACCAGCCACAGGATAACTGCAGAGGTGGAAGGTTTCACCATCTCCATGCTGAGTTTCTCAAAAGCCCAGATCAGGAATTAGGCAGGTTTGGCTCTCCAGGAGGAAACCCAGAGGGCAGGAGAGCAGCGAGCCCATCCCAGCAGGGCTGGGCTGTAGATCTTCAATTAATGACAGCCCGCAGTGTTCATTATGCCTAAAACAAACAAAACAAATTCCCAGATAAATGAAACTAATTAAACATGCTGCTATAAAAATTAAAGCTTCCCTTTTTTTTGTTTGGGGATTGTTTTTTGGTGACTCGTGGGGTTTTTTTTCAGCTTTGTTTTTGTTTTGCCTTTTGTGGTTGTTGTTTTCCAGTGCTGCAGCAAATCTGAGAGCAGATTTGCCAACAGACTGCAGGGCTGGCCTGGCTTTTGGTCCCATGTGGAGCAAATCTTGTCACTGGGCTTTAAAAGGCTCCAGAGGGGTCACAAAATCATGGAATGGTTTGGGTGGGCAGGGACCCAAAAGCCCATCCAGGGCCACCCCAGCCATGGCAGGGACACCCCCACTGTCCCCAGGGTCACCCCCACTGTCCCAGGGTCACCTCCACTGTTCCAGGGTCACCTCCACTGTCCCCAGTGACACCTCCCACTGTCCCCAAGGTCACCCCCACTGTCCCAGGGTCACCCCCACTGTCCCAGGGTCACCTCCACTGTCCCCAGGGTCACCTCCCACTGTCCCAGGGTCACCCCCACTGTCCCAGTGACACCTCCCACTGTCCCAGGGTCACCTCCACTGTCCCAGGGTCACCTCCCACTGTCCCAGGGTCACCCCCACTGTCCCAGTGACACCTCCCACTGTTCCAGGGTCACCCCCACTGTCCCAGGGTCACCCCCACTGTCCCCAGGGTCACCTCCACTGTCCCAGGGTCACCCCCACTGTCCCCAGGGTCACCCCCACTGTCCCCAGGGTCACCTCCCACTGTCCCCAAGGTCACCTCCCACTGTCCCCAGGGTCACCCCCACTGTCCCAGGGTCACCTCCACTGTCCCAGGGTCACCCCCACTGTCCCAGGGTCACCCCCACTGTCCCAGGCTGCTCCAGCCCCAATGTCCAGCCTGGCCTTGGGCACTGCCAGGGATCCAGGGACAGCCACAGCTGCTCTGGCAATTCCAGCCCAGCCCCTCCCCACCCTGCCAGGGAACAATTCCTGCCCAAAATCCCATCTAGCCCTGTCCTCTGGAAGCTTGAAGCCATTTCCCCCTGTCCTATAGATGACAACGCCATCAGTGGGGTTCTTTACTTGGGCTTTTCTCCCCCCATGAGCTGACAGAGCCTCTTTGGGTGTTTGTTCCACCCTGCCTTGTCCTGTGCCAGCCTGAGCCTCGGAACTGAGGAGCAGAGACGGGACCAGGCAGAGCCAGGCAAGCTCCGAGGCAGCTTTAATGGGCTGGAAAATTCCAGTGCTCCCAGATGGCCCCTACAAGGCAGCGGTTGATGGAATTATAAGCACAGCAATCAGAGTGTAAGTGACAGACTGCAGGATTCACCACATGGACTGGGAATGTTCCACACACCCGGGATCCCACAGCAGTAATTCCCAGGAAAGGGGTGTCCCGATAACCTGGGATTGCTGCTGAATCCTCTCCACACAGAAACCTTTGGATTCACTCCCCCAGGAGCGGGGAGCTTTGCAGAGCAGCCTGGCACATTCCCGCTGGGGGAGTATCTCTGCTCCAAGGAAAAGCCCCAGGATGGGGGGATGCCATGGGGCTGTTGGGCAGGGAAACTGCAGACTGGGGGAACCAGAAGAGATCCCCCAGAGCCGAGGAGAGGTCTGTGCTCGCACACAGTAAATAAGCAGGGAGCGCAGGGGAGCTCAGGAGCTGGGAGCTGTGATTAGCAGCACTGCTGACAGACACCTCGGGGCAGCAAGGAACCGTGGCCAAGGGCGCTCAGCACTCCAGCACTTGGACATATCCAGGCCATTCCGAACAATCTCTTCTGGCACAGCTGCTGCAGATGGTCCCGACAAGGAGGAATTCATCTGGCAGACTTGAGGAGTGCTTTTTGTTTGTTCTCTCACAAATTCCTGATGCACGACCTTGGGTTAGTCCTCGGGGTGGGAGTGCAGCTCTGAACTGGGGAGAAGGATGTTTACCAGCACTTAGGGACTCTTCGAGATCTGTCACCATGATATTGTTAATGAATGTCACTGCGAGAACTCCAGCCCAGTGCCCACGTCTGGTTTGTCGCAATTCCGCCTGGAGAGGCTGGAGCTGACAGGGAATGAGACCCTGGAGATGCTGAGGCTGACTCAGAGCTCTTTGCACCAGGCTCTCTCTGTAATTGGCTCATGCCTGACGGTGGGACTGAAATTCCCAAACACTCAGCAGCTATTCCAGCCATTCTGGGAGCAGAGATGGCAATTCCCAAACAGCCACAATCCAACCCAAATTCCGGGAGCAGAGACCAAGCCCAGCACGGTTTCTCAAGGCTGGGGGCTCTGGGGCAGCCCCGCAGCAGTGGCCAGGCTGGTGCTCACAGCTTTCCTGGGATTTCTCAGCTCTGCAGGGGATCGCAGCTCCCACCCTTCTGCTCAGGCCCCTCCTGTGTCCCAGGGCACGGGGACCAGCCCAGCACACAGCCCCTGAGCCGTGGGGTCACAGGAGAGTCCTGCCCTGAGGACAGAGACACGGCCAGGGCTGGCAGAGCATCCATCAACACCCTCGGCTGCTCCCGGGATGAATCCACTCTCCCTTCCCGAAGTGTGTGATGAGAACTCACGTCAATGGAGATGGGATTCTCAGCTCTGGAGCGGGGTTCATGTTTTAATTAACAGTGTGTGGATGCTAGCTTTGGAGCAGGCTGCAGGGAGCCTGCAGAAACTGCAGGCCCCATAGCTTTCTCAAGTCCAGCCTGAGAAAGTAGCCTGGGAAGTTTTAAGGAGGAATCAAAACAATTCTTAGAGACAGAAAGCAGCCGTGCCAGGTGTTGTTTTCCTGCTCTTGTTTTCTTTGCAAGAGAAAGTCAGAGGGTGTTGTTCACCACTGACCAATGATGGTGATGTAGCAGTTTACTAACCAGTAAGAGTTTCCTTTCTGTACTTTCCATGAACCAGTCTATAAAACAAGGCTGAAGCAATAAACTAAGGAATTCTCCTGTTCTGACTCCCTTGAGAGTCTATGTCGTTCTTCTTGCCGTTCCTAATTAGAGCGACAACAGTGCAGGAGAGGGAACGGGGAGGGCGTGAAAGTCCCTCCCCAGACGGGCAGAGCAGCTTTGCTTTCCTATTTCACTCTCGTTTTCATTTCCTGGAGCCAACACAGAGCAGCTCCATCTCATTTTCAGTTTTCAGCCACGGGGCTGGGAAGAGCTGAGAATGACATCACAAGGTGCAATTCTGTGGCAAAAGCTGGAACATTTCTCTGATGGTGTCAGCCACCGCCATTCCAGCCAGGGCTGGAATTGATTGCTCAGCCCTGGGATCCGTGGAGTGCTCCAGAGATCCTGGAAGGAAATTGTGCATGGATTCATCCCAAACTGCAATCCACAGGGACCAGGCTGGTCCCTCTCAGGGGTTCCAAGGGCTGGGACAGCAGCAGGCATTGCAAATTGCATTTGTGGGATCAATAAACCATGCTTTCTCTCCAGCAGCATCTCCAGGGATGGAATCTCCCACCCTGGGCTTGTCAATCCCTCCGCTGCTCCCACTCCAGGGTCTGGGAGGAATCAGCTCCTCCTGACCAGCTGGTCCTGGGGTCTCCATTCAGGTTCCTAAAAAAGTATGAGTTTCTCCAAAGTGACAATTCCAGCAAACCCTGGAGCTGTGGCTCCCAGAGGCCTGAGGTCTCTCACAGGACCTGCCAGGTCCTGCAGTGTCCAGGGCAGACAGAGGCTCCTCAGCCAGGACTGAATCCTCAAGTTATGGAAGTTAATCCATCCCAGTTTTCTCCATTCCCTGTTGCTTCTCCAAGAAGGAATCACTTGGGAATTGGAACACGTGCGCACCCTTCAAACAGCCCCTCTGGTGATCTTCCAGACTCCAACCAATCTTTCTGGAGGAATTTGCTCCTGGATAAACACGGAGCATTCCCCTCTGGAGGAATTCAGAACAACCCAAGGGGACACAGAGGCACCCTCTGGAAGCACAGCCCGTGTTCCCACCCCATGCCAGGCTCCAGACAGGAGGAGTTACTGCTCCAAATGCATTAAAGGCTTTTGTGTTCCCAGCTGGGAGCCACCGGTGGCTGTGATTGAAATTCCTGTCACCATCTGAGGGGAGGGAGCAGTGCCAGCCACATGATCATCCATATGCCCGGCTAAATCCACTCCAAATTGATTAAGTTCCGCTGAAGGAGACCTGGAAATCAATCTGTTCAGGCTTGCTTGGAGAGAAACGACAGCCTGGAGGTGACACAAGTCTGTTTTCATGGCTGGCCCTGGTGGGAGGTCGCGTTGCACCCCCCAGGTGCTTCAGCGATAATCAGCTGCCGCTGGGATCAGTGCAAAGCTCTTTGTGCCTTTCTGGGGCCTTTCAGGCAATTTGGGCTTTCCAGCCAAAACCAAGAGAAAAGGAAGTGGTTTTTAGTACCAGAACAAATGTTCCTGGTGTGTGGATGGTCCCAGAGAGGGGCTGGAGTCTCCTCCCTGGGATATTCCCGAGCCACACGGACACAGCCCCGTGCTCTGTGCCCTGGGCTGGCCCTGCTGGAGCAGGGGGTGGCACCAGTGACCCTCTGGGGTCCTCCCAGCCTGACCCATCCCGTGAATTTAACATCTCACGTTCCAGGACTCCGGTTCAGCACTCCCATTAATGCCCCTGGAGCTGCTGGGAGTCACCAAGGTGTGTCCAGCTGTCCCAGTGACATTTCCCACCTGTGTTTGCCGCTGCTCACAGCCTGGGAAGTGCTGCAGCCTCATCCTCCTCCGTCTGTTTTTCGCCTGCTCTGACTTCATTTGTTGAATTATCCAGTAATTCATTACAACTAAATTTCATTGGGCTTTTGGCCAAGGTTTCTCATCAAAAATGACACGAAGACAAATATTGTGGTTACTTGCCCAGCTGTGCAGCTCCATTGATATTCCCTGCAGGGCCCAGCCCGTTATCAGAGCGGAGTAACACTGATAATAACCCCGTATCTCTCCCCTGCAGAGCATCCAGTGTCAACACAGGCACCTGAGCAGTGTCCAAACCTCGGGGCGGATTTAATCCCCCTCCACACTCACTTTGTTCACACGGACTCGCTCTATAATCTTCCAATTGAACATTTTTCCAGCCAAGCCCAGGCAGTTTTTTACAGCAGAATGTTCCACATGAGTGTGCTGGATTTTGTGTATTCATATTTCAGGCAGGAAAAAGAAATACCCAGGCTGCTTCAATAATACATCGGGATCCTGTTCCCACATTGACAAAACAGAACATTTGTGTTTGTATTCCGAGTGACTTTTTGTTTAGAAGTATCTTTGTTTCCTGACAGAAATATTCATTTAAAAATACACAACCAGCGTGGAACATTTCTCTTTCTTCAAATGAAATACCATTATTATCCCCAAATGCCTTTCATTAACACCGGCATTCCTGGTTTTCCTCCTGCACTGCTCAGGAGCAGCAAACACAAACTCGCTAATGGAATCCACTGCCCGTCCTGCCAGCCCTGGGAAGGAACAAACACGAGCTGAGTGGTTTTTATTTAGCTGTTATTTATTAAACAACAACTGAATGTTTTTTATTTAGCACACCGGGGGTGCTGCCTGGGAACAAACTGGTGCTCCAGGAGGAGGAGAGGGGCTGGAATTGCCCCTGGAATTGCTGGAATTGGATGTTCAGAAACCACCTCCAGTGCTCTGCTGCTGCCCTGGGAGGTGGGAAAGGCACAGGACACTGAACAGCCCTTGCTCCTCCTGTACCAAGAGCATCTCTGCTATAATTCACCCCTCTGATTTACAGCCCTGCTCCCTCTCAGCCCTGGCAGGCAGAAAAGAGCTGTAAATCACTTAAATCCAAGGATTTCCCTCTCTCAGCCCAAGTCAGAGATGGCTGTCGTGTCCTCACTTGGTAACTCTCATCTCCCTGTGGACGCCTCTTCAGGTAGAGGATTTTAATAGCTCCGTGAGATAATGGGATATTTTAACATACATAATCCTCCCAAATTCATCACTTTCATTCCAAACTTCAATGGATCTGCTCCCCAAGCCCCTCCCCACACAACCACCTCCCTAAATTTGTGTGAATTTAAGGACAAAACCTCCCAGCTCCCTGTCACCAAAGCTGCCTGGGCTGGCTCTGATTCAAACAGCCCCCAAGTTTAGACTGAGATTAAATATTTTGTGTGTGTTTTAAGGGGGAGAGATTAATTGAGCTTTATTACAGGTTTAATGCCTCAGTCCCCATTTGCATTTTAAGAGGCGTGATCTCATCCTGCCGCAGAATCCCGGGCTCTGTGTTTACCGCCCAGAATTGATCCCAGCTTTGATAGGTTATAATTAAGGCAGGCACATTAAGGATTTAATAGGGCTTCTTATTGTGAAGAGGGATTAAAGGGGTGGTAGAATTCACACTTAAATTTAATGACTTTGATTAAACAAGGGCACAAAGGGATCTGTCAGTCCTGGCTCCTGTTCTGACCTTGGGAAAGTCACCTGGGCCCAAGGCCTGGTCTCTGTGAGCTCTGCTCTGTGTTCTACAGAGCTGGGCTTAACTCCTTTGCACTTTGCTCAGTTCTCCTCATGAAAGTTGCAAATCCAACTCCAGAACAGGGACCTGGGACCAGTTGGGATTTCTGGGCGTTTCCTCTGGTCCAGTGCCAAGCACAAGGGACAGAACAAGAGGAAACGGCCTCAGGCTGTGCCAGGGGAGGATGGGGTTGGGTATTGGGAAAATTTCTCCATGGAAAGCACTGTCCAGGCCTGGCACAGCTCTCCAGGACAGTGGTGGAGCCCCCATACCTGGAGGGATTTAAAATCCTGTGGATGTGGCACCTGGGGACATGGTCAGAGGTGGCCTTGGCAGTGCTGGGTTAAAGGTTGGACTCGATGATCTCAGAGGCCTTTTCCAACCTGAACAATTCCTTGGAGCATCATCTAACTCGAACAGCAGTGACAGGGAAGAGCTCAGTCTTGTTCTGAACGTGCAACTTCCCATTAAAATGGGGAAAATTTCAGCTTTTTTTCCTTTAAAAGTTACTTGTGTGAATGAGGAACCGTGGACTGTTTCCTTGTTTGGTGATTCCTGGTGCTTTTTGCAGGATTCTTCCAGAACTGGTGGCAAACTGGGAGCTGTGGTGTGAGACTGCACCACAAAGCAGAAAATCCAGCCCAGAATTGAGGGAACATTTGAGAGCGGCTCAGCAAAAAGCAGCAAAACCTTTCAGCTCAGAATGTGTCAATCTGTTCCCTTAACTTCCAGAATTTCTCATGGAATCTTCTGGAGCTTCAGTTCAATAACAAACATTCCCTTCCCATACCAGTTTCAGTGAAAATAAAGGATTGAACCACAGGGATTTGCCACAGAGGAGGAATCCCAATTTTTGCTCAACTTTATCCACATGGCTTCTGCTTTGTATCCAGAGAGCCTGAATTGAAAGGAGAGAGCATTGTTCACTCCATGGGGGGAACAGCAAAAGCTCCTCTATTCCCTCTTATCCCTCTTTTCCTTTTTTCCCCTCTTTTTCAAATCATGAGGCCTTTGACAGGCCTGTGTGGTGAGAGGCCACTGATCACCTTTCTGTGCATTGATTTCTAGGGCAAAATGAAAATCCAGCCTGGAAGGAACATGGATCAAACAGCTTTCCCCAAAACAAGCTCTGAGTCACTGCTTGTTTGGGCTGGGGAAAATCGGGAATCACGCCTTGAAATCCACTGGTAGGAGTCAGAGATGTCTCCTGGGGAGATCTCAGCTGATTCCTGCCAGGATAAGAGCTGGAATCAGGAGCTCAGGGCAGAGATAAATGAAATGGAGTTTGGCTGCCTCTTGTCACAGGCTGCCAAACACGGGCAGTCTCCTGAGAAAGGGAAATCTTTGGCACCAAAACCCCACCTGCCGATCCCCAGTGGCTCCTGGTGAGATCACCTCAGGGAAAACACGGCTTTCCAGCACTGTTCCCAGCTCTGGTGTCTCCAGGGAAAGGATGGCAGTGGTTCAGCACTGCTGGTTTCCATCAGCTGAGCCTGTCCTGCTCTGACACCCCCTGCCCCTGGCAGGGCCATGGCCCGCCTCTGGCTGCCATCAATTATTCACCTGCAGCAAGGGGGGATTAAAATTTCATGAGGAATTATTGGAGAATACTGGAATGCGAGGGGATGGCACGGAGGAGCTGAGATTTGGGGATGCAGCACAAGCCCTTGTCTGCAAGCAGACCTGTTAAACTGCACTGATCATTTGAACACAAGCACGTCTTTGTAGAACGAATCTTTTTGTCTCTACCTGTGAAAAAAATAAGCGGTTGTTTGAGGACTTTAACATTTGAGGCCTTGGAGATTTGAGGCCTTTGAGATTTGAGGCCTTGCAGATTTGAGGCCTTGCAGATTTGAGGCCTTGCAGATTTGAGGCCTTGGAGATTTGAGGCCTTGAAGATTTGAGGCCTTGCAGATTTGAGGCCTTTGAGATTTGAGGCCTTGAAGATTTGAGGCCTTGCAGATTTGAGGCCTTGGAGATTTGAGGACTTTAAGATTTGAGGCCTTGGAGATTTCCCCACATTTGGCTCCCCAACCTGAGCTCTTTGTCCCTCATCACAACCTCTCAAGCAGCCAAAGGAGTTTCTTGTAAAAAATTGCACATCATTGCACGTGTTGGAAGCAGAATGCTAAGCATGGTCATTAATCAACTTATTAATTTATAATACAATTAATGTTTAAAATATACCTGCCCACTTTTATCACTGCTGCATGTAAATGTCCCTTCTGCAGAGCTTAACTTTAATTTTTTACCCGATCTACCTGCAGCCTTGATTCAAAATGCAGTCAGAATTAACTCGGGGATGAAGAATTCTCTGGGAATGGCAAAGGAAGGAATTAATTTCACCTGCTCACACAAACATGTGGATGCACAGAGGGCACAAGAAACCTGTGCCCTGTCACACCCACTGGTCTGACTGGAGTTCACCGGTAAAAACCATCCCACGGCAGCAAGAAGGGCTGAGGGCCACATGGAGCTGGGGAAAACACCCACAATCAGGTGATTTGGGGCTGATTTTTTTCTTCCTCAAATCTCTGATCTCTCCTCACGCTTCCAGCCTTGGAAATGGGAACAAAGGTGGGAGGGGATCCTTTGGGACACGGCAGAGACAAGGCCAGCAGCCAGAGCCCCTGAGAGCCACTGCCACCCCCGGGACCCCCTGGCCCTCACCCACAGAGGAGCAGCAATCCTGCCAAAACCCAAATAGAGGCATTGCTGGGGAACTGGAGGGGAAAACAACACCCCTGACAGCGTCTGTGGAGTCCATAAATCCACGTGCTGATAAATTGAGGCACGGAAAGCGCCTTGCACAGACACACAGTCCTGATCCACAGGGGCAGCTGATGCTAATGACTGCACAGGTTGTTGCTACCAGAGCACAACCAGTCTATTTTTCTCTTTTATGACTCTCCATTCTCGGGAATGCATCCATCAGGAAAAGAGCTCCAAGCTGTTTAACGCCGAGCTCCTTTGGTGGCCAGCCAAGTGGCAGTGCCACATTGGCTATGCCTGTGGCTCAGGAGCGATTACCAACAGCTTTGCTGCTCTGTCTCCTCTCTGTGCCGGGCTCTGGACAAGCTGCCACTCATTCCTTCCTTCATTCATTCCCATTTGGTGCTCACAGGGTGATAAATCCCCTCCTGCTGCCTCTCTTCCCGGGAATTAGCAGAGAAACTTTCTGCTCCTCATCCGTGCTCCTCTCCGAGATGGTTTGAGGTGATTAAACGGGAGCTGAGCAGTTGCTCCTGATCATCCAGACCTTCTGCCCCTGCTCTGGGTGATTTTTCCAACCATATCCACTGGGATTAGGAGGAAAGTTGGCATCACTGCTGCTTTCACTGATGATTTGCTTAATTAACAGCCCTCGTTTTGGCCTGGTCTGCACAAAGAGCTCCCTGAATTGGGTGAAATGGTGTTTAAGCTCCAGACAGCTGTTCAGCAGAGGGGTGTGAGGTCCAAGAGTGCTGAGAAGAGAGCCCTGGTGGGCTGTTCATGGCCTGCTGTGCCAGTGCTGAGTTCTGGATGCATTTTGGAAGGATTTTGGATGCTGATTCATGACCCCTGCAGCAGGGACCAGCAGGGCCACCCTGTTTGAGCAGCAGTGTGAGAGGAACACCTCTGGCCCAGTGGCCTCCCCAGCCCCAGGGGGTAAGAGAT
Organism: Pseudopodoces humilis; assembly: GCF_049639895.1. Lineage (NCBI taxonomy): Eukaryota > Metazoa > Chordata > Aves > Passeriformes > Paridae > Pseudopodoces > Pseudopodoces humilis. Next base: position 573,994 of record NC_142226.1, on the reverse strand, counting down.
GTGAGGACGAACTTTGGGATGAATTCTGGATGCATTCAGGAGCTGGAGGGGCAGCTTCATCTCCTGAAATTCACCCCAAAATTTGCTTTAACAGATCATAGACTCACAGGATAGTTTGGCTTGGAGGGGACTTTAAAGCCAGTTCCACCCCAGCCATGGCAGGGACACCTCCACTGTCCCCAGGGTCACCCCCACTGTCCCAGTGACACCTCCCACTGTCCCCAGGGTCACCCCCACTGTCCCAGTGACACCTCCCACTGTCCCAGTGACACCTCCCACTGTCCCAGGGTCACCCCCACTGTCCCAGGGTCACCCCCACTGTCCCAGGGTCACCTCCACTGTCCCAGGCTGCTCCAGCCCCAATGTCCAGCCTGGCCTTGGGCACTGCCAGGGATCCAGGGACAGCCACAGCTGCTCTGGGCACAGTTCCAAACCCTTCCCACCCTCACAGTAAATGATGAGTTTACTTTTCCTTTTATTAGATTTTCCCATGGCATTTCATATTTTATTTCTTCACCTCCTGCTGTCTGGTCACCTGTATAATTCTTTTTGCTGCTCTGGGAGGGCTGTGAGAAGCTGATTTTTGCAGGGGAAAGCTGTGACTTCCCTGGACACAGAGACGAGGAGCGGGGGATGATGATTTGGATCATTATCAGGAGAATAATGGGAGCTGACAGTGGTGGGTTGGAGAAGATGTTTACAAGATAAATAACAGCAACAATTTCATTGGAGGCACCGACGTAGAAATAAGAACAGGGATATTTTTCCAGCCAGGAGATGACACATTTGATGTTGGCCCAGTTTCCAGCGCAGTGCTGGGCTGAGGCTCTCTCTGCCCTCTCGAGCAGAGTGGTTTGGGTTTATTTTATTTCCAGGCCAAGAGGAGCACTGGGGTGAGCTCCTGCTGCTGAGGGACACAAAGCAAGTGTTATAGATACATTTTATATTGTTGGCTTTTCACAAATATTAAAATGAATGTTATGTGCATAAGAATGGGAAATTTTGTTGTATTAATATAGTTTTCTTTATTTCTGTTATTGATGAAACTTAGTAGTATAATACATAGATGTTAGGCTATGGCATAATATTAAAATAAAAACTGCTTTTGTTTGTATAACCCAAAGACTGAGGGAAAAAAATAGCTGGAGAACTCCTGCATTTGTAAATTATCTTATCCAGATGAAGACAGCAGTGACCAGAACTGTGGGGCAGGAATTTATTGCATTTCTGGTACCAGGGAATGTAAATCTCGATGGCACCAAGAGCATTGATCTATTGGGAAGGGGACAAGAGAAAACTGAACAGAAGAACCCCAAAGATCCTGAGAAGAATGTGTGAATATGTGTGAGAATTTATGGATATGGAGCAGGGTTCTGTTTTTAAGGGACAATCCTTTGTCAGTGAGGTGAATGCAGAGACACCCAGCTGTATCTGTGTACTTTACTTTATTTTTATCTCCTAATTGTTTTTTTTCATTAAACTTTTAAATTCTATAAAAATGATGTGAACCTCGTTTTTCACACCAAGCTCAGCCCGTGGAGCTGCAGGTCCTGCTCAGACCTGGGCAGCAAACAATGGCTCAGGTGTGTCCTGATGGATGTTTTATGAAATCCCAGCTGCAGGACAAGGTGAAATCCCAGCTGCAGGACAAGGTGGAATCCCAGCCTGGCCAAGGCAGAGCTGGCTCAGGTGTGTCCTGATCGATGTTTTATGAAATCCCAGCTGCAGGACAAGGTGAAATCCCAGCCTGGCTGGGGCAGAGCTGAACTCTGTTTCACAAAGGGCACAACCTCAGGTTGTTTTTCTGTTGTTGTTGTTGCTGCTTCTCAAATCTCCGCAGCCAAAGCCGGTGACCCCTCATCCTCATCCTCATCCTCATCCTCATCCTCATCCTCATCCTCATCCTCATCCTCCCTGTGCAAATTCCTCTCTCTGCTGCTCACACAGGGCTGAGCCCCCCGGGCCTCGGAATCATCCTTGTTCTGCCTGCAGCCTTCTCCTCCTCACAGACAGCAGAGGAGTTCAAGATTGCTGAAATGCAGCAATGAGTGCTTCATCCACTGCTGCTGCAGCCTGGCCTGGATGAGCAATACTTAAAAATGCAGTTTTGACACGGCTTTAAATGTGTTTTATGTACGACTGAACCTACTTTATGTGGCATTTTGTGGCTGTGATTCCTCAGCCGCTGGATTTGGGATTGTTCTGCTCCATCCCATTCTCTGCCTCTGCTCCTTTTCATTCATTTCACCTCCACAGGGTTAAGGAATGTGTAATGCTGGAAAAGAATGGAGCAAAAATTTAAAAAAAAAAAAATCGAATTAAAATCCTAATTGATAATCAGGGAATCCTGGAATGGTTTGGGCTGGAAGTGACACGGCAGGGATGTTTTCCACTGTCCCAGGCTGCTCCAAGCTGGCCTCAGACACTCCCAGGGATGGGGCAGGCACCAGTTCCCTGTGCCAGGGCCTCCCCACCCTCCCAGGGAACATTTCCTCCCCAGATCCCAGCCAAGCCTGCGCCCCTTCAGCTCCAGTTGCACCCATTCCAGTTCCTGGGGAGCAGCACTGGTGTCTCACAGCCATGGATTTGCTCCTGAAGGAAGGAAATGGGAAGGAAAGAGAGGAGAATGGATGGAAAGCATTTTGGGAGAAACAGGAACACACAGGAAAAGGAAAGACCAAAATTGTGTCTTTCTCCCTGCACCTTCCCCCACGTGTTTTTCCACAGCTTTTCCTATTTTTCCTTTAACATTTTAATTAAAAGCATCATCATAATCATAACAACTGGATGATGAGTGTGTTTGTGGCTGACTTGAAATAACTCCATCCCCAGCTGATAAACTCCAGCTCTGAGCACTCCAGCACTGCCTTTTAGGATTTATTTTGTCTATGATGTGGTTATTGCAGCCCATAAACAAGAAGCATCCTCAAGTTCTCATTATAATAAAACTGTTACAATGCACTGCTTTTTATGTAGGAATTAGGGAATGTGTTTTTGCATGACTGGAAATTTATATATTTAGTTCACAGATTTTTATGGAGATTTTTTTACAGGAGTTTTTAAGTGTAAAACTGCTGTGCTTGGGGTTTGTGAGCACAGGGCCTGTGCTGGGCAGGGAAATGAGAAATCTGCTCCAGAGTCACCTGGGTGCTTCAGAATCCTTGGGGGAGAGATAATTACAGAGGAAATTATTGTTTCCTGGATAAACAGGGATTTCTTCCACCCAAGATTCCTTCCTTCCACTGAATGAGATCGGAACAGAAACAGGAAATGTCCTGTTAGTGACAGGGTTTGGGCATCAGGATATGGTGAGTGTATTCCCAGCCCTGGGAATTCCAACATCAGCAGCACCTGGAGAGAGCCCAGAGGAGCCCCTGGAGCTGCTCCAGGGCTGGAGCCCCTCTGGAGCCAGGCTGGGAGAGCTGGGGGTGCTCAGCTGGAGAGGAGAAGCTCCAGGGAGAGCTCAGAGCCCCCTCCAGGGCCTGCAGGGGCTCCAGGAGAGCTGGAGAGGGACTGGGGACAAGGCCTGCAGGGACAGGACACAGGGAATGGCTTGAGATTGGAAAAGGGGAGATTTGGGTGGGATCTTGGGCAGGAATTGTGAAGCTGGGGAGGGGTTTCTGAGGTGAGGTTTTGCTGGGCATTGAGAAAGATTTGTTTTTCTTCACTGAGCACTGAGGACAGGATTCAGTGGGACTGAATCAAATCCCCCTGCTCGCATTTGTGCCTTCAGACCTTTTTGTGTCCTGTTTTCCTGCTGAAGCCATTGACCCCTCCCAGCCTGAAGCACCAGGGGACACCAATGTGAAAAACGAGGTTCACATCATTTTTATAGAATTTAAAAGTTTAATAAAAAAACAATTAGGAGGAAAAAATAAAGTAAAGTACACAGATACAGCCGGGTGTCTCTGCATTCACCTCACTGACAAAGGATTGTCCCTTAAAAACAGAACCCTGCTCCATATCCATAAATTCTCACACATATTCACACATTCTTCTCAGGATCTTTGGGGTTCTTCTGTTCAGTTTTCTCTTGTCCCCTTCCCAACAGATCAATGCTCTTGGTGCCATCGAGATTTACATTCCCTGGTACCAGAAATGCAATAAATTCCTGCCCCAGAGCTCTGGTCACTGCTGTCTTCACCTGGATAAGATAATTTACAAATGCAGGAGTTCTCCAGCTATTTTTTTCCCTCAGTCTTTGGGTTATACAAACAAAAGCAGTTTTTATTTTAATATTATGCCATAGCCTAACATATATGTATTATACTACTAAGTTTCATCAATAACAGAAATAAAGAAAACTATTAATACAACAAAAATTTCCATTCTTATACACATAACATTCATTTTAATATTTGCGAAAAGCCACCAATATAAAATGTATCTATAACACCAAGCAGGGAAGTCCTTCTGTTTTACAGGAGCAAAGTGCACGAAGGGAGCTGCAGGAGGCTGGGCTGGAATTGGGCTCTGGCTGCTCCCACCTGCTGGGGAGGCAAAACTTCCCCAGTCAGAAGCAAACCACATTAAATTGGAGAAACACAGTTGAAAGTGGAGCTCCCCTCTCATCCCCTGCCCAAATTCTTGGCTCAGGCCCTGGCAGGGACCTGCAGGCTGCTGTGAAATGCTGCGGAACACCGAGCATTTATTGACCAAACCCAAGGCCAGGTCCAAGAATAAGAAGCTTTATTGATTTGTTTGCTTGTAGCTGGTGCTTCCCCCTGAAAGCTGCAGCATGGCCATGATTTGTTTTCATGTCCAACTTTTATATCTCTATTGATTGAGGATGGGCAGGAACAAAAAGGAGAATTTAAGCCGGGCCTTCAGATCTCCTTTCTTGTGATTGCCAAGAGCTTGAGAGCCGTGAGGGAGAAATAGAAATTTATAAGCACAGTCACCAGGGTATGGTTGCTAATGCAGGGTTCAAAACACTCCCAAGCAATTCATTAAAGATGATTTTTGTATCCCAAGGAAAGGACACGGCCCATCCCTGTGCCAGGCAGCCAGGGGTGAGGTCACCTTATGAAGACATCATTCTGATATGAACATTTATTCTGATGATGAACAGATCTGGAGAGCAGCACAGGCCTCCCACACGGGCTTCCTTAGGGCCCTCAGCTCCTCAGGCATTGTGTGGCCACCCAGAAATACAGAAAAATGTGGACTTTTAATATATATACACACAAAACTCTTATAATTAGGTTCCAATCAAAGTCCCCCTGCTCCTGTAAGGCAGTTTATTTATTCAGATCAATGAGCACAAGCCAATGTATCGATCTGGTATAGAAAATGTTATTATTTGCTGGAAGATTTCTGCTATGGATGGCTGGGAAAAGAAATTGTGTCAAGGGTAAGGATGGATTAAAGCATCAGGTGGGAAACTGCCCTCAGTGGAGCTCTCCAGGTTTTGTGCAAAGGAAAGAAATGAGCCCTGACTTTGTTCCACAGAGATCTCAAATTCTCTTTTCTCTCCTCTGAAGAACAAACCCTGGATATTTTCTTGACACATAATTTTGCAAATATTTTTTTTTTCTGCCATCTCTCTTTCTTTCCAGCTCTTTCTCCCTCTCCTCTTTCTCCTCAGGGAAATCCAGTGGAGGAATTCTGCCAGCAGTGAAACTCTCCGTTTGGAACTCTGCGGAATTCCCGCAGCTCCTGCTCAGCCTGGTGAGATTGTGGAGCCCAAACCCCACGGGCAGCCTGGGAAACCTCATCCCACCCATCCCCTCTGGCAGCTCTGATTGCCAGGACTGGCAGAGGAGAGGGGAGCTCTGGGTGCACTCACTGCCAGGGACCCCCTGAGCTCTGCTCCTTCCCAAAATCTGTGTCAAACCACCCCTGCCACATCCCAAATCCCATCCCAAACCACCTCCTGCCACATCCCAAATCCCATCCCAAACCACCTCCTGCCACATCCCAAATCCCAAACCACTCCTGCCACATCCCAAATCCCATCCCAAACCACCTCCTGCCACATCCCAAATCCCATCCCAAACCACCTGCTGCCACATCCCAAATCCCATCCCAAATCACCTCCTGCCACATCCCAAATCCCAAACCACTCCTGCCACATCCCAAATCCCATCCCAAACCACCTCCTGCCACATCCCAAATCACATCCCAAATCCCAAACCACTCCTGCCACATCCCAAATCCCATCCCAAATCACCTCCTGCCACATCCCAAATCCCATCCCAAACCACCTCCTGCCACATCCCAAATCCCATCCCAAATCACCTCCTGCCACATCCCAAATCCCATCCCAAATCACCTCCTGCCACATCCCAAATCCCAAACCACTCCTGCCACATCCCAAATCCCATCCCAAATCACCTCCTGCCACATCCCAAATCCCATCCCAAATCACCTCCTGCCACATCCCAAATCCCAAACCACTCCTGCCACATCCCAAATCCCATCCCAAATCACCTCCTGCCACATCCCAAATCCACCCCAAACCACCCCTGCCACATCCCAGCAGGGACAGGTCCCACTCCACGCTTTCCCTGCCCTTCCAGCTCTGCTCTTTCCCCGTCAGGTGCCAGCAGCATTCCCAGAGCTCTGAAAACCGGGAATTTTGGTGTTTTTCAGCACAAGCTCCCAGCTGGATCCCCGTTGCCAAAGGCCAGGACACGTTCCCAGGTGCTCTGCTGGAAAAAGCTGTTGGAGCACAGAGCTGCCCCTTTTTCCTGGGCAGCAGGTGCACAAACCTCCATCCAAAACACGATTTGCATGGAATTGGCATCACCTGTGGAGGCAGAGCCACCGTTTTGGGGCTGGAACAAAGGAAATGGGAACGTTCCTCCCTGATCAGGCCCAGCAAATGTCCATTTTATAATCCCTGTCTGCTAATCCACCACATCCAGGCCAGCAATCAGTGCAGACTCTGTTTTCCATCGTGCTGCTCGACGCAGGAAAAAAAAAAGAATAAAAATGAAGTGAGACAGTATTATATTTCAATTAAAATGCCATGAAATTTTTGGCTGTGCTTTTTAATGTGATAATGTTAATTAAACCGAGCTCTCGCGTTCTGAAGTCTTATAAAATGTCTTGGAAACGGATAAAAAATAATAGTAGGAATAAAATTGGGCTATTTATCTACCCTGAGATTAAAGGGCTTCTTGTTTCCTTTGTGAATTTAGATTTCCAGAATTAAATGAGTGTGAAGTAATGATATTTTTCAGTAGAATCATTATCATTTTTATTGCAGCGGAATGTGTGCAGCATTTCACTGGTATTGTATTTAACTCACCTAATTTGGCCTCTCCCCCAGCCATGGGCTGTGCTCACGTGGGGAACAGGCCCCAAAATCCAGCTTTTCCCACCCAATTCTTGCCAGTCTGATTTTTCTGGAAGCTCTTCTCTCCTGGGGAGCTGCAGGCTGTGCAGAGCTGGTTTTGCTTAAATATCCCTCAGAATGGCCCAAAAATGCTTTTTAGCCTCTCCACAAGGCCTGGATTTGTAGTGCCTCTGTAATTATGAAAGTCTAATACATAAAAACACACCTAAAACACAGTTTATTATATAAATATACAATAAACTCCAAGTGGAGTCCCCAGCACGGGCAGGCACGGAGCAGAAATGGGGATATCTGGGGACAGATGTGTCAATGTCTCCTGGATAAAGAAACAACTGCCTGGAATTGCAGTGGGAGGAGCGAGCAGGAATTGCAGTGGGAGGAGTGAGCAGGAATTGCAGTGGGAGAAGTGAGCAGGAATTGCAATGGGAGAAGTGAGCAGGAATTGCAGTGGGAGGAGTGAGCAGGAATGCAGTGGGAGGAGTGAGCAGGAATTGCAGTGGGAGAAGTGAGCAGGAATTGCAGTGGGAGGAGTGAGCAGGAATTGCAGTGGGAGGAGTGAGCAGGAATTGCAGTGGGAGGAGTGAGCAGGAATTGCAGTGGGAGGAGCGAGCAGGAATTGCAGTGGGAGGAGCGAGCAGGAATTGCAGTGGGAGGAGTGAGCAGGAATTGCAGTGGGAGGAGCGAGCAGGAATTGCAGTGGGAGGAGTGAGCAGGAATTGCAGTGGGAGAAGCGAGCAGGGAACGCTGAGAGGCTGCTCTGGAACGAGCTGGGTTGGGAAAGCCCTGTGAGACTGAGCCCAGCCATTCCCACCAGGGCCACCAGTGCCCGTGTCCCAACGTCAGCGTTCAGGAACACACATAATCACAGAATGATTATATGAAGGTGCTTTATTTAAAGAGCTCTGGGTGTCAGGGGTACACAGACCCAAATCTGGCCCGATTTGGTTTTGAGTTGAACATGTTTTATACTCTATCGTTATACAACTTACATATTAATTATTAAACTTACATTGTTCTATTGTATGCATCGTTTTTACCCAAGCATGGATTTCTCGTGATCCCTCCTAGCCCCCTAACATGGTTCCCCATGTTCTCTAAACAATAATTATATCTGATCACATCTAACAATTGTATCATTTATTATATACTGACTACACAGGTGCAGTTTGACCTGGTCTTTAGCAAGCACAAGGCCTAACATTTCCCAGGGCCTGCTTTTCCCAGGGCTTACCAAACCTAACTTTCTTCCTAAGTCCCCGAATTTTCTAAGATTTTAAGACCTTTTACTATCACCCAGTGCCACATCCCTGGAGAGGTGCTGACACCACTTCCCTGGGCAGCCTTTTCTGTGCAGAAATCCTCCCAAAATCCAACCTTCACCTCCCCTGGCCCAGCCTGAGGCCGTTCCCTCCCCTCCTGGCGCTGTTCCTGGGAGCAGAGCCCGACCTTCACCCCAGCAGAGCTCCTGTCCCCGACCTTCACCCCAGCAGAGCTCCTGTCCCCGCGTTGTGCGGAGCCCAAAGGTCCCCCCCGGTCACCTCAATCTGATTTCTCACCCCACATTGATGCAGGTCTGGCTTTTGGGAGTTAAAGGCCAGGAGGAAGAAGGGAACCCTGTGTATTGGGTTCTCCTGCTGTTCTCTGGGGACTTCAAGAACAACCAGGAGAGATAATGACCCCGTCATTCTCACCATGAGGTAGAATGGGGTTCTTCCTGCAGAATTCCACATTTCCAGAAGCATCAGAAATTCAGAGTGGTCATAGAAATACAATACAGAAAATACAATACAGAAAATACAATACAGAAAATACAATACAGAAAATACAATACAGAAAATACACATGTATGTTTATAGAAATACATAGAAATAAATAGCCAGTCCTTTTCCTGGCTGAGATGTTCCTTTGGCACCGTCCAGGATGTGTTTGGAGAAGCTGCTGTGCATCTCCACACCCTGAAATTGGTTTGTGGCAGAATTTGACGTTTGATATCCAGGATTTGATATCCATTTGTGTCTCTATTACCCTGAGTCAATGCCATCATTTATATTTTCCTCCCTTCTTAGCAATCTGCTTTGATTTTGTCAGTCATTGACCTTTGAAGATTTATCCAACCAAATTTGTAATGCTGGAGTGAGAGCTGAGCTGGGCACAGAGCTCCTGTGGATGTGCTGGTTCCTGTCCCTGAGCTGGAGCAGAGAAATCCCAGCTGCCAGCCCAGAGAGGGGCAATAACCTGGGCAATCATCCTGTGAGCTGCAGGGGAGAGCTGTGATGGCACACATCTGTCAGCCTGACACTCGATATTGCTGCTCACAGCCCGGCCTCCAGCAGGGACCTGGGGCCAGGAGATTTTATGATGACAAGGCAGGGATGGGGCAGGAGGTCTCTGCCCTCAAGGCTCTGCTGCTGTTTTTCCTTCCACTCCACGCTCCGAGCAGAGGAAATGAAACTGAGGAGATTTATGCCATAAAGGAGATGCTGCTTCTGGATTTTTCTCCTGACAAATACGCTCCCCCCATCCCTGACCCTCTCCCCATCCCTGACCCTCTCCCCATCCCTGACCCTCCCCCCATCCCTGACCCTCCCCCCATCCCTGACCCTCCCTCCATTCCTGACCCTCCCTCCATCCCTGACCCTCCCTCCATTCCTGACCCTCCCTCCATTCCTGACCCTCTCCCCATCCCTGACCCTCTCCCCATCCCTGACCCTCCCCCCATCCCTGACCCTCTCCCCATCCCTGACCCTCCCTCCGTCCCTGACCCTCTCCCCATCCCTGACCCTCTCCTGATCCCTGACCCTCCCTCCATCCCTGACCCTCCCTCCATCCCTGACCCTCCCTCCATTCCTGACCCTCCCTCCATCCCTGACCCTCCCTCCATTCCTGACCCTCCCTCCATCCCTGACCCTCCCTCCATTCCTGACCCTCCCTCCATCCCTGACCCTCTCCCCATCCCTGACCCTCTCCTGATCCCTGACCCTCCCTCCATTCCTGACCCTCCCTCCATCCCTGACCCTCCCTCCATCCCTGACCCTCCCTCCATTCCTGACCCTCCCCCATCCCTGACCCTCTCCCCATCCCTGACTCTCCCTCCATCCCTGACCCTCCCCCCATCCCTGACCCTCTCCCCACCCCTGACCCTCTCCCCACCCCTGACCCTCCCTCCATTCCTGTCCCTCCCTCCATCCCTGACCCTCTCCCCACCCCTGACCCTCTCCCCACCCCTGACCCTCCCTCCATCCCTGACCCTCCTTCCACCCCTGACCCTCTCCCCACCCCTGACCCTCTCCCCACCCCTGACCCTCCTTCCACCCCTGACCCTCTCCCCATCCCTGACTCTCCCTCCATCCCTGGCCCTCCCCCCATCCCTGAAACTCCCCCCATCCCTGTCCCTCCCTCCATCCCTGACCCTCCCTCCATCCCTGACCCTCCCTCCATCCCTGACCCTCCCTCCATTCCTGACCCTCCCTCCATCCCTGACCCTCCCTCCATCCCTGACCCTCCCCCCATCCCTGACCCTCTCCCCATCCCTGACTCTCCCTCCAGCTCCCTAAACTGCACTGGATGATGAAACTCTGGGTCAGAGGGGTGGGGAGTGGCCCAGAGCTGATGATTTCAGGATCTCACTCTTTGATTGCCTTGCCAAGGGGCGCGTGGGGAGCTTTAGTGACAGAGGCACCAAACCACAACAGATTTTCCTGTAATTCCCAGACTTTGAAGTGCTTCTGCAATTCATGAAGCTGCTGCTCAACATCCAATGGGGTTTATAAGAATTTTCCCCTCTCTAAGTGCCAAGGATTCCCGAAGCTGAGCATGAACAGAGCAGGGGAGGCCTGGGCCTGCTCCCAGAGGCGCTGCTGTCAATCAGGAGTGACAGCAGTGAGGTCAGGGAGGGGTTAAAGCTGGTGACAGTGGCACTGGGGTGCCTGTGACCCCATCTGAGGTGCCCTGAGTGGCAGCTGAGACAGACAGGGGGTGGGCTGGGCACAAATCCCACCTTCAAAGTGCTTCATGTGTTCTCCATACCCTGGAGAGCACCTTCAGCAGGGCAGGAACTCCTTCCTGGCATCCCAGAGACCATGGGATGGATCTCAGTGGTTGGGTTCAGGGGATCTCAGTGGTTGGGGTGATGGATCTCAGTGGTTGGGTTCAGGGGATCTCAGTGGTTGGGTTGATGGATCTCAGTGGTTGGGTTCAGGGGATCTCAGTGGTTGGGTTGATGGATCTCCGTGGTTGGGTTCAGGGGATCTCAGTGGTTGGGTTCAGGGGATCTCAGTGGTTGGGTTGATGGATCTCAGTGGTTGGGTTCAGGGGATCTCAGTGGCTGGGTTCAGGGGATCTCAGTGGCTGGGTTGATGGATCTCAGTGGTTGGGTTGATGGATCTCAGTGGTTGGGTTGATGGATCTCAGTGGTTGGGTTCAGGGGATCTCAGTGGTTGGGTTGATGGATCTCAGTGGTTGGGTTGATGGATCTCAGTGGTTGGGTTGATGGATCTCAGTGGTTGGGTTCAGGGGATCTCAGTGGCTGGGTTCAGGGGATCTCAGTGGTTGGGTTGATGGATCTCCGTGGTTGGGTTGATGGATCTCCGTGGTTGGGTTCAGGGGATCTCAGTGGCTGGGTTGATGGATCTCAGTGGTTGGGTTCAGGGGATCTCAGTGGTTGGGTTGATGGATCTCAGTGGTTGGGTTCAGGGGATCTCAGTGGTTGGAGTGATGGATCTCAGTGGTTGGGGTGATGGATCTCAGTGGTTGGGTTGATGGATCTCAGTGGTTGGGTTGATGGATCTCAGTGGCTGGGTTGATGGATCTCCGTGGTTGGGTTCAGGGGATCTCAGTGGTTGGGTTGGAAAGGATTTGAAAGATCATTTCTTTCTGCCATGGGCAGGGACACCTTCCACTGTCCCAGGGTATTCCAGCTTGGCCTTGGGCACTTCCAGGGATCCAGAGGCAGCCACAGCTTCTCTGGGCACCTGTGCCAGGGCCTGCCCACGCTCCCAGGGAAGGATTTTTCCCCAATATCTGCTGCAGGAATCTTCAGTGAGCCCAGAGCCTGGTGTGAACCCTGTGCCCATTTGCACCCTCCCAGCACAACCAGCCCTTTCGGGAACTTCATTGCCAGCGTTTCCTGTGACGATGTCTGAGCACCCAGCAGTGAATCACTAAAGCCTGACAGCCACTTTTAATCACAGCAAATCAGTGCTCCATAAGGAGGAGGTTTAAAACTCATTTTTCATGTATCACTGCTGGAAAGACTCATTAGCAGCCAAACCATCAATGCAGCCTGAACTCCAGAGCGACTCCTGGATGGAATCAGTGGTGCCAGTGGAGCAGGGGAAGGATGGAACGGTGACAGGGAGGGGAAGGGGTTAAACACAACAAGGCCTTTTGGAAATATTTTGTGTTTCCTCTAAGAAGTATTTTGCCTTTTCACCCTCAGTGTGTCAGGCTGTAACTCCAGAGGGGCTGTCGGGTCTGGGGAGGTTTTCAGCTCCAGAACCACAAGAGGGCAATGGAGAATGGAGCCAGAGCCGTGGCCGGGCTGGGAGGGGAGCAGGAGGTGCCCTGTGCTCTGCCCCAGGAGTGCCCCCAGGCAGAGGAAGAGCTGCAGTGTGCCAGCCAGAGCTGTGGCTGCCCCTGGATCCCTGGAGCTGTCCCAGGCTGGATGGGCTTGGGGCAGCCTGGCACAGCAGAGGGTGTCCCTGCCTGGCAGGGGTGGAATGAGATGATTCCCATGGCCCCTCATGCCAGGAGAAACAGTGGGCACTGCCAGGAATTATCCTCTGCATTGTGCCTGGGTTTATCTCCTGTAAAGAACGATAAAAGCACCGTGTTTGTGCAGAGGAGCCAGAGGAGAGCTCGGATCTCCAGAGGGTGATAAACACAAGGCAGAGCAGAAGAAAAGGGGAGAAGCACTCTGCCTGTGCCCCAGCCTCAGAGCCAGACCTGCTGCAGCCACAGGCTGCTTCCTCTCCCTATTGTTCCATTCCTTCCCAATCCGTATCTGGGCTTTGCAGCGCTGCCACTCGGGCCACAAACCCCTCTGGAAGCACCACGGGAACACGGGGCTGTGTGCTCTGCCTCAGATAATGGATGTCCAAATTATTGTTTGGAAGCTTTTCCTGAAGTGTTTATCTGGCAGGCCCAGGCTGTGGGATCGATGTGCTGCCGGGACCTCGCTCGCTTTCCATCTCCACAGCTTTTCTCCAGGACAGGCTGGGCTGGAGCTTGGCTGGTGACAGGCCCTGGTGAGCCAGGTTCTCTCTGACAGCCCTGCAGAACATCCTGGGGCACTTTTACAGGGACCAAAGCTTGGGCTCCCTCATAAATACGGGATCTTTTCCTATTAATCGAGGTTCTCTCTCATCCAGCTGATGATCCCCATTAATGACCTGGAACCAATCCAGGCTGTGATTTTTGGGAGAGGAGACTCGAGGAGAGGAGAGGAGAGGAGACTCGAGGAGAGGAGACTCGAGGAGAGGAGACTCGAGGAGAGGAGAGGAGACTCGAGGAGAGGAGAGGAGAGGAGAGGAGGGGAGCGGATAGGAGAGGAGAGGAGAGGAGAGGAGAGGAGAGGAGAGGAGAGGAGAGGAGAGGAGAGGAGAGGAGAGGAGAGGAGAGGAGAGGAGAGGAGAGGAGAGGAGAGGAGAGGAGAGGAGAGGAGAGGAGAGGAGAGGAGAGGAGAGGAGAGGAGAGGAGAGGAGAGGAGAGGAGAGGAGACTCGAGGAGAGGAGAGGAGACTCGAGGAGAGGAGAGGAGAGGAGACTCGAGGAGGGGAGGAGAGGAGACTCGAGGAGAGGAGACTCGAGGAGAGGAGACTCGAGGAGAGGAGAGGAGAGGAGAGGAGAGGAGAGGAGAGGAGAGGAGAGGAGAGGAGAGGAGAGGAGAGGAGAGGAGGAGGAGAGGAGAGGAGAGGAGAGGAGAGGAGAGGAGAGGAGAGGAGAGGAGAGGAGAGGAGAGGAGAGGAGAGGAGAGGAGAGGAGAGGAGAGGAGAGGAGAGGAGAGGAGAGGAGAGGAGAGGAGAGGAGAGGAGAGGAGAGGAGAGGAGAGGAGAGGAGAGGAGAGGTGAGGAGAGGAGAGGAGAGGAGAGGAGAGGAGAGGAGAGGAGAGGAGACCCACAGGGCACCCTCTGCCTGAGCCCAGACACTTTCCCTGGCATGTTCACCACTGGAATAACTGCCTTTTCCTGGCAGGTCCTTGCCTTTGGTGCGGGCCATCCCAGCCCAAGCCCAGTGCTCAGCCCCTCTCCAGAGGATCCAGCAGAGGTTCAGCCTCACCATGGCTGGAAATTCCATTTAATTCCCGCATTGTTTGTCGATATTTTCCTGTCTGGTATTAAATGAACGTAATTAGTGCAGCTTAAAAATGAGGGAAGCTCTTTAATGCAGCTGCTGTCCCAGTATTTCCCCCTGAGTTTCCCAAGCTGTAATTCCCTTCTCTCCTGCCATTGGTAATAATCCCTTGAAAGCCTGCAAGTGGAATGCGCTGCCTGCCTTTGCAATTGTTTTTCTTTGTTATGTTGCTCAAACAAAGAGTAAAACATGCTCTTGAAGGCTCTGTGACTTTTATTTCAGATTGAGGGGGATAAACAGAGAAGGAACAAATCTTAAACACTCTGGGAGGGGCAGGATCTGATCAGCACCTGAGCCAGAAGCTGCCACAGCAGCAGCTGGTGCTGCCTTCACAGCCACCCAAAAACGAGACCCCGGGGGTGACTTTGCTCCTCCTGAGCGTTCAGAGCCTGCTGAGACCCAACGGGTCTCATTTGTTGTGAGTCCCTCCCTCCGTCACCCACATCTCCAGATGTGCCCCAAAACAAGCTCTGGAATCCCTGGAAGGCCTTGCTTGGGAAGGCACTGTGAGCTCCTGGAGTGATGTAAAACCTCCAGGAAAGCGAGAGCTGCTTCAGAGGGGCTGCTGCTGGGTGTTTGGGAAAGCAGCAGTGTCTGCTGGATGTGCTGGGGCCCAGAAGGAGCAGGAGCAGCGCGGGGGATGCTCCGGGGAGGGGATGCTCTCCCTGCCAGCCCCAAGGGCAGCCCCAGCTCACAGCCAGGCTCGGGAGCACCGAGGGATCCCTGATCCCGGGATTATCCAAGCTGCCAAGGTTTGATAGCAGAGTTTCTGGCTCCTCTGATGGACTGATGTCCTTGTGGGCTGCGCTGGCTTCCAAACACCCACAGAGGAGCTGAGCTGGTGAATCTGAGGCGCGAGAGAAACATCAGATGTTACCACGTCTGGCTCTGTCTCCTGACAGCTTATCCTGAAATCCCCCCCAACACTCCAAAGCTCAAATTTCTGCTGCTTGGGGGTTTTTTTTTAAACAATGTTATCTCCATTTTTCTGCTGCTAATAAGCTGTGGCCTCACTTTCTGGGGGCACAAGCAGGGACAGGCTCCCTCCCTTGCCCAAAACCTTTTTGTTCCCCTCTGATTCCCTCTATCTCTCTCCATAAACTCCAAGCCCATGACTGACAGCCCAATTTAAACTTAATGTTTAATATTGCAATCAGGAGTGATATTTTGTGGTGGCTTTTTGAAGTGAGGAGAGACGGTGGCAGCATTTGCCTCTGCAATCATTTCACCCTCAAAAGGGAACACATCCAGCAAAGTGAAGTTTTGCTGGCGAAGAAGAAAAAGAAAAGGAAAGGGGGGATAAAAAAGAGCCGAGATTAACATCCTTTAAAATGTTCCTGTTTACTCCTATCGTCTCAGAGCTAACTTTAAATAGGATAAAATGATCCTTTAATCCCCTTTATCTTCTTAAGAGCTGCTGTAAAAGATCTACTTGACATTTGAGAAACAGGAAAAAAAATTAGGAGGTCTCGTAATATTCCTCAGAAATGGTGGATGGAAGAGATTTGAGTTGAACAAAATGGGATCATCAAAAAAAATTCCTGTGGGGGATCCCACAGGGCAGGAGCACATCCCTGGAGCTGCTGGGTTTGTCAGGACAGGCCCAGGGCAGGGCTTGGACCCTGAGGTCTCCTTGCAAATCCATCTGATGGCAGCAGGGGAGGTTGGGAGATGTTTTCCACCCTCAGGTTGGCACTAAAGCCTCTCCCTGTTCTCACTGCTGTTCTGCCTTTGAGGAGCTGGCGTCTCTCGCTGGCTCGTTAGTGACAACCTCGTTTGCACATCTGCTTAGCCCTGGATGAATCTTCCCTGGATGAAGATTCCCTGGATGAATCTTCCCTGGATGAATCTTCCCTGGATGAATATTCCCTGCAGTTACCAAAGGGCCTGCTCGCTGTGTCCGTGGCCATGGACCATGAATTGATGATGGGAGCGGAGCAGTGCCTGGTCCTCACTGCTCCTCACTGCTCCTCACTGCTCCTCACAGCTCAGTGTCTGCTCCTCACTGCTCCTCACTGCTCCTCACTGCTCCTCACTGCTCCTCACTGCTCCTCACAGCTCAGTGCCTGGTCCTCACTGCTCCTCACTGCTCCTCACAGCTCCTCACAGCTCCTCACTGCTCCTCACAGCTCCTCACTGCTCAGTGTTTGCTCCTCACTGCTCCTCACTGCTCCTCACAGCTCCTCACTGCTCCTCACTGCTCCTCACTGCTCAGTGTTTGCTCCTCACTGCTCCTCACTGCTCCTCACAGCTCCTCACTGCTCCTCACAGCTCCTCACTGCTCAGTGTTTGCTCCTCACTGCTCCTCACTGCTCCTCACAGCTCCTCACTGCTCCTCACTGCTCCTCACTGCTCAGTGTTTGCTCCTCACTGCTCCTCACTGCTCCTCACTGCTCCTCACTGCTCCTCACAGCTCCTCACTGCTCAGTGTTTGCTCCTCACTGCTCCTCACTGCTCCTCACAGCTCCTCACTGCTCCTCACTGCTCCTCACTGCTCCTCACTGCTCCTCACTGCTCCTCACTGCTCCTCACTGCTCAGTGTCTGCTCCTCACTGCTCCTCACAGCTCCTCACTGCTCCTCACAGCTCCTCACTGCTCCTCACAGCTCCTCACTGCTCCTCACAGCTCCTCACTGCTCCTCACTGCTCCTCACTGCTCCTCACAGCTCCTCACTGCTCCTCACTGCTCCTCACAGCTCCTCACAGCTCCTCACAGCTCCTCACTGCTCCTCACTGCTCCTCACAGCTCCTCACTGCTCCTCACTGCTCCTCACTGCTCCTCACAGCTCCTCACTGCTCCTCACAGCTCCTCACTGCTCCTCACTACTCAGTGTTTGCTCCTCACTGCTCTTCACTGCTCCTCACTGCTCCTCACAGCTCCTCACTGCTCCTCACTGCTCCTCACAGCTCCTCACTGCTCCTCACTGCTCCTCACTGCTCCTCACAGCTCCTCACTGCTCCTCACTGCTCCTCACTGCTCCTCACAGCTCCTCACTGCTCCTCACAGCTCCTCACTGCTCCTCACTACTCAGTGTTTGCTCCTCACTGCTCCTCACTGCTCCTCACAGCTCCTCACAGCTCCTCACTGCTCAGTGTTTGCTCCTCACTGCTCCTCACAGCTCCTCACAGCTCCTCACTGCTCCTCACAGCTCCTCACTGCTCCTCACTGCTCCTCACTGCTCCTCACAGCTCCTCACTGCTCCTCACTGCTCCTCACTACTCAGTGTTTGCTCCTCACTGCTCCTCACTGCTCCTCACAGCTCCTCACTGCTCCTCACTGCTCCTCACAGCTCCTCACTGCTCCTCACTGCTCCTCACAGCTCCTCACTGCTCCTCACAGCTCCTCACTGCTCCTCACTGCTCCTCACTGCTCCTCACAGCTCCTCACTGCTCCTCACTGCTCCTCACTGCTCCTCACTGCTCCTCACTGCTCCTCACAGCTCCTCACTGCTCCTCACTGTTCCTCACAGCTCCTCACTGCTCCTCACTGCTCCTCACTGCTCCTCACTGCTCCTCACTACTCAGTGTTTGCTCCTCACTGCTCCTCACTGCTCCTCACTGCTCCTCACTGCTCCTCACTGTTCCTCACAGCTCCTCACAGCTCCTCACAGCTCCTCACTGCTCCTCACAGCTCCTCACTGCTCCTCACTGCTCCTCACTGTTCCTCACAGCTCCTCACTGCTCCTCACTGCTCCTCACTGTTCCTCACTGCTCTTCACTGCTCCTCACAGCTCCTCACTGCTCCTCACAGCTCCTCACTACTCAGTGTTTGCTCCTCACTGCTCCTCACTGCTCCTCACTGCTCAGTGTTTGCTCCTCACTGCTCCTCACTGCTCCTCACTGCTCCTCACTGCTCCTCACTACTCAGTGTTTGCTCCTCACTGCTCCTCACTGCTCCTCACTACTCAGTGTTTGCTCCTCACTGCTCCTCACTGCCAGCAGAAGACCTGGAACCGCACGTTTTGACCCCAAAGCTGCCCTTGCAGCCCTTTAGCTGTGGTCACAATTCCCCATCTCTGGATTGGGAATTCCAAAGGGAGCTGCCCGCGTGCCAGGATGGGAAAAAAACAACCAAAAATAAAACCAAACAAGAGAAAAGAGAGAAAAGAGAGAAGAGGAGATGGGAAAATGGAAAGGGACAGGGACAGGGACAGGGAAAGGGACAGGGAAAGGGAAAGGGAAAGGGAAAGGGAAAGGAAAAGGAAAAGGAAAAGGAAAAGGAAAAGGAAAAGGAAAAGGAAAAGGAAAAGGAAAAGGAAAAGGAAAAGGAAAAGGAAAAGGAAAAGGAAAAGGAAAAGGAAAAGGAAAAGGAAAAGAAAAAGGAAAAGGAAAAGGAAAAGGAAAAGGAAAAGGAAAAGGAAAAGGAAAAGGAAAAGGAAAAGGAAAAGGAAGTGAAATTCCGAAGTTCAAACACACCAACATTTGGGGAAGAAAAAATATTTCATCCCAGGAGTTAGAAAATGCAAATCAGTGTCTGGAGGGGGCTTTTGGAGAGCACTGAGGCAGGCTGAGGGCTCGCATCTCTATTTTAAATCTCCTCTGCTCCCAAGCTCCATCTTTCACTGCCTTTCAAAACTGGGTCTTTCATTAACAAGAGTTAAATTACATAACACTGAAAAAAGAATTTAAAATAATTACTTCCTAACCCCATTTGCAAAGCCCTGAAGCACGAGGCTTTATTACCCTTATCTTAACTTTCTTAACTACTGATGTTTGAGCAGTTAGGAAATTATCCTTTCCCGTCAGAAATTCCAGCTGCAGTTATTTTTGCCACACATTTATTAGCCCGCCGTATATCGATAATAATCGCAGCATATTGAGGTGTTCCAACAGGAGACATTAAGGCCAATCAAGTGAATAATTCAACATTTTCAGAATTGTCTGAACACAAATTTGCACAATAGCCTGTGACAAAGGGATCTTCGGGGGACGATCAAATAAATAACAGTCGTTTTTCAAAGAAGCTGCAACTCTTTCAAAAGAATAATCCCGGGCTCTTCTTTAATGCCGTGCTGTGATTATTCATGGATGTGGCACTGGGGAGCTGAGCTCTCTGTGCTGCTTCAGGGAGAGGCAGCTCCTGCCAGCACAGATCCCAGACTCCTTCAGCCCCACACCTGGCTTTTCCCATTCATTCGGCAAAAAATATGGAATTCATAATTCCATATGGAATGGTTTGGGTTGGGAGGGCCTTAAAAATGATCCAGGGCCACCCCAGCCATGGCAGGGACACCTCCCACTGTCCCAGGGTCACCTCCCACTGTCCCAGGGTCACCCCCACTGTCCCAGGGTCACCCCCACTGTCCCAGGGTCACCCCCACTGTCCCAGGCTGCTCCAGCCCCAATGTCCAGCCTGGCCTTGGGCACTGCCAGGGATCCAGGGACAGCCACAGCTGCTCTGGCAATTCCAGCCCAGCCCCTCCCCACCCTCCCAGGGAACAATTCCTGCCCAAGATCCCATCCATCCATCATCCATCATCCATCATCCATCCATCCATCATCCATCCATCCATCCATCCATCATCCATCCATCCATCCATCCATCCATCCATCCATCCATCCATCCATCATCCATCCATCCATCCATCATCCATCCATCATCCATCCATCCATCCATCCATCCATCCATCCATCATCCATCCATCCATCCATCATCCATCCATCCATCCATCCATCCATCCATCCATCCATCCATCATCCATCCATCCATCCATCCATCCATCATCCATCCATCCATCCATCCATCCATCATCCATCCATCATCCATCCATCATCCATCATCCATCATCCATCCATCCATCCATCCATCCATGGTTACATCATCCATCCATCCATCATCCATCCATCATCCATCCATCATCCATCCATCATCCATCCATCCATCATCCATCCATCCATCATCCATCCATCATCCATCCATCCATCATCCATCATCCATCCATCCATCATCCATCCATCCATCCATCATCCATCCATCATCCATCCATCATCCATCCATCATCCATCCATCATCCATCCATCCATCATCCATCATCCATCCATCATCCATCCATCCATCCATCATCCATCCATCCATCATCCATTCATCATCCATCCATCATCCATCATCCATCCATCATCCATCCATCCATCATCCATCCATCCATCCATCATCCATCCATCATCCATCCATCCATCCATCCATCCATCCATCCATCATCCATCCATCCATCATCCATCCATCCATCCATCCATCCATCATCCATCATCCATCATCCATCATCCATCCATCATCCATCCATCCATCCATCCATCATCCATCATCCATCCATCATCCATCCATCATCCATCCATCCATCATCCATCCATCATCCATCCATCATCCATCATCCATCCATCCATCCATCCATCCATCATCCATCCATCCATCATCCATCCATCATCCATCCATCCATCATCCATCCATCCATCCATCCATCCATCATCCATCCATCCATCCATCATCCATCCATCATCCATCCATCATCCATCCATCATCCATCCATCCATCCATCCATCCATCCATCCATCATCCATCCATCATCCATCCATCCATCATCCATCCATCCATCCATCATCCATCATCCATCATCCATCCATCCATCCATCCATCATCCATCATCCATCCATCCATCCATCATCCATCCATCCATCCATCCATCCATCATCCATCATCCATCCATCCATCATCCATCATCCATCCATCCATCCATCCATCCATCATCCATCATCCATCCATCCATCCATCATCCATCATCCATCATCCATCCATCCATCCATCATCCATCCATCATCCATCCATCCATCCATCCATCCATCATCCATCATCCATCCATCATCCATCCATCCATCATCCATCATCCATCCATCCCTCATCCCCCACCCCTCCATCCATCATCCATCCATCCATCATCCATCCATCCATCCATCATCCATCCATCCATCCCATCATCATCCATCCATCCATCCATCATCCATCATCCATCCATCCATCATCCATCCATCCATCCATCCATCATCCATCCATCATCCATCCATCCATCCATCCATCCATCCAGCCATCCATCCATCATCCATCATCCATCCATCATCCATCCATCATCCATCCATCATCCATCCATCATCCATCATCCATCATCCATCCATCATCCATCATCCATCCATCCATCCATCATCCATCATCCATCCATCCATCATCCATCATCCATCCATCATCCATCCATCCATCATCCATCCATCATCCATCATCCATCCATCATCCATCCATCCATCATCCATCCATCCATCATCATCCATCATCCATCCATCCATCCATCCATCATCCATCCATCCATCATCCATCATCCATCCATCCATCCATCATCCATCCATCCATCATCCATCCATCCATCATCCATCCATCCATCATCCATCCATCCATCCATCCATCATCCATCCATCCATCCATCCATCATCCATCCATCCATCCATCCATCATCCATCCATCCATCATCATCCATCATCCATCATCCATCCATCATCCATCCATCCATCCTCCATCCATCATCCATCATCCATCCATCATCCATCCATCATCCATCCATCCATCATCCATCCATCCATCATCCATCATCCATCCATCCATCCATCATCCATCCATCATCCATCCATCATCCATCCATCATCCATCCATCCATCCATCCATCCATCCATCCATCATCCATCCATCATCCATCCATCCATCCATCATCCATCCATCCATCCATCCATCATCCATCCATCATCCATCCATCCATCCATCCATCCATCCATCATCCATCCATCATCCATCCATCATCCATCCATCCATCATCCATCATCCATCCCTGCCCTCCCTGTTTCAGGAGCTGTTTCCTGCAGACAGTTTGAAGGGGGTGAGCCTCTCTGGAGTTCCTGGGAATCCTGGATCCGTGTGCTCAGACAGGGGAAGATCCCGGCGGAGGGAGGGAGGGAGGGAGGGAGGGAGGGAGGGAGGGAGGGAGGGAGGGAGGGAGGGAGGGAGGGAGGGAGGGAGGGAGGGAGGGAGGGAGGGAGGGAGAATGCTGCACACCAGGAGGGCAAGACAAGCAGAGCAGGGTGGTTTTCTGGAGATGCCGAATTAATCAAATCAATAGCTTGAAGCACTTAATACCTAAAGTGGTTGGAGTGTTGATTATGAAGGGCTGTGTAAACATAATGTAGAAATACCCAGTAATTGGCAGCTCGTTGGGGGAAAATGGATCTGCTGTCTGTGGATAGAGTGCCTGTGTGTGCATAATCATAATTTATCTCTTTCCTGAGTGCTCAGGTATTAATCAAGTGTCACAATAATGCTGTGAGTCAGGGCTGAGTGCAGCTCCAAGCCCCACGTCCCTGCATGGAGACAAATCCTCCTCAGGAGCTGCCGGAGGGCTGGGCTGGCACTGAGCACGAGCTGGGCCTTGTCAGGCTCAGAATCAGCCACAAACTCGGTCACATCTGCACCTTTTGTGCTTCTCAGTGGTGGCATCAGGGTGTCTGTGAGCTGCTGGCACTGTGCTCTGGAGGGAGCTGGGGCTGGACAAGGCTGGGAAAGGTGGTGCAGGAAAATCCCCGTGCCTGAGGCTGCTTTGGGATTGTCACCTGTGTGATCCCGAGCCCTCCTGCTGCCTGCTTCCAGCCTGATCCCGACATATTCCGTGTTCCAGGACAGGAATATCACCGAGGATGTCTGGCAGGGCACAGCCAGGGTGAATTAGAGCCATCAATTGTTTATTTGTGCTCAGGTTCAACCAAGTGTTGGCAGCACCAGGAGCACATCCTGCTGAGAGGATCCTGCTGGGGACAGGGCAAACCTGGGGCTTCCTCCCCTCTCCTGCTCCCAGCCCCTCTCAGCTCACCACAGGAGTGTTTAAGCCAAGGCTTTAAGTTTAATTTCTTTAATTTCAAGAGGTATTTTTTAAGATACGAGTGGAAGCTAAAAGCCCTTTATGTCCCATGGCTCTGAGAGAGCTGGGAATTCTCCTCCATCCCTGGGATTTAACCAAGTGCTGCAAGTTTAAACTCACACCAGAACCTTGCTTTCATCTGCTGCCAGAACTGGATTTTAACACCATCTCACCAGCTGAGGTTTCCATTTAGCTCCTTATTCCAACAGAACTGGTTTTTGACATCATTTCACCAGCTGAGGTTTCCAGATCCTCCCCCACCCCTGAGGGAGTCCCAGTGCCCTGAACCTGGACACTTGACCAGGCCAGCTTTTTGTATCCCCCTCCTCCGGCTGTCTGAAAGGTGTTTGGGTGTTTAAAATGTTTATTGAGGGAGTACTAAAGCAGGGAGCTGGAATGTTTTAGCAGCAGCCTCGCTGTTCTGCCTGCCGGCTGATAAATCCGTGCCCTTATCAACCCCTCCTGCACCACCGCGGACTTGGCAGGGACCAGCAGGAGATGAAAGCCCTTTATTACCCTCATCCCCAGCCTCCTGCACACTCACACTCAAGGACAATTGCCCACACCTTCTCGGGATGGAGACAGCATTGATTTAGCTTACATTAACCTTTCAGGACCTATCAGATTACACTGGATACATTTCACTTGATAAGAACGGAGCGGTTGTGTCCCGGCCGCTCCCCCGAGCCCTGCGCTGTGAATTAATCACCATCAGGGAGCTGCTCCCCAGCTCTGGGTGGCAAAGTGCTTTTAATCACAGTTTTACTTCTAAAATTACTGACCCAGCCACCTCCCCCGTTCTAAATCAGTCGTTCCCAGGAACATTTGACTTTCCAGCCAAAGGTCTTTGTGCTGTGCTCTCTCTTCTCTCCTGAAGCCATCGCTCCCAGCCCGTCCTGCTCCTCCTCTCCTGGACCTCCTCAGGCTATTTTGTGCCTCACCTGGCCGTCATTTTAGCCAGATTAATGTTTGCCTTTGTTTGCAGCAGGGGAAGAACTTTGTGAGGTGAAGTTTCAGAGGTGATCTCTTCACACAGAACCCGCTCGGGGCGCGAAGGAAGCCTGCAGGAGCTGAAACCCCCTGGTGCTGTGTAGGATAAAGGTGCTCAGCCGGGAGCTCTGCACCTTCCCAGCGCTGCTGAGGTCGCTCCCCAGCTCGCTGTGTGGCAGTGACAGGGCCAGGGTGACACACGGGGAGCACAGACGAGCCACAGGGGCCCTGAACTGCAGCAAAATCCCGACAGCAGGAGGGAGCTGGCCTGGCCTGGCCAGGAGAAGGGTTTGCTTCAGCCCCAGGAGAAGGGTTTGCTTCAGCCCCAGGAGAAGGGTTTGCTTCAGCCCCAGGAGAAGGGTTTGCTTCAGCCCCAGGAGAAGGGTTTGCTTCAGCCCCAGATCAGACACCTGCACAGCCCGAGGTCCCCCTGAGCCCTGCCCCATCCCCCCGGTGGCCCCAGGCTGGGCAGGGAGAGGTGGCAGTGCAGGGTTAGGGGTAACTCGTTATCCTGAGGTGCTGGAGCCCCGGCACAGAGCTGCCCTTTAGGCCCGGTACTTGTTAAAACAGGTCCCTAAGGCAGGCTTTGGTCCTCTCCTGGACTTCATCAGCGCTGCCAGGAGAGATCTGGACACAGGGAGACGGTCAAGCCACAGGGAGTGACCCTGAGTGCCACCGAGTGACCCTGAGTGACCCCAAGTGCCACCGAGTGACCTCGATTGAGTCTGTGTGACCCTGAGTGACCCTGAGTGACCCCCAGTGCCACTGAATGCCACTGAGTGACCCCGAGTGACCCTGAGTGACCCCAAGTGCCAGGTGCAGCACATCAAATGCCCCCAAGTGCCCCTGAGTGTCCGGGGACAGCACAGGGGACAGCACAGGGTGTCCAGGGACAGCACAGGGTGTCCAGGGACAGCTGCCACCCCCAGTAGTGCCATCACGGTCCCCAGCCATGCCCTGCAGCTCGTGCCCCGTGCCAGCCCAGCTCTGCACCCTCGCTGCCCTCGGCAGGAGATCCGTGCCCTGTAAATGCAGGGAGAACAGGGGAGGCAGCCCCACAAACGCAGGCAGAGCCAGAGCCATCCATCACCGCTGGCATTAAACCCAGCAGGGATTGTGTCCTGGAGATGGGAACAGCAGCAGGAAACGGCACCCAACTAATGCGGGCTCCAGACAAAATACCCACGGTGATGGCAGGAAATAAAAACAATGGGAGTGGGCAGAGAGGGCAGAGGGACACCAGCATGCCTGGAGAACGGGATAAATGATTTCTGTCTCAAACAATCTCGATAAGTTTGGAGAGACATTTCCTTTCAGAGTGAATGTGCTGTAATTCCGAAGGGCCCTGGGGCAGGAGGGGAGGCAGGGTCAGTCCCTCCTGGAACACCTGGGATGGAGGGAAGGGGGACAGCCAACACCTTCCCAGAGATCAGGAAGCTTTTCCTCCTCAGGAATTCAGTGCTGAGCACCAGGAGCTGTCCTGGATGTGAGCTGGCTCTGGAGGCTGGAACAGTTTCTCAGTTAAGGGAAGATTTTCAGCCCCAGCCAGGAATTTTGCACTGTTACGGGACCACTCAGGTGTTCTGCTCTGGCAGCTGAGGCTGCTGGAAAGAACTGCAGAAAATAACTCATAAAATAGAGGAAAACTAATTAAAATTAACTAATTAATAATAAAAGAAAAATAGCTAATAACTAAGAATAACTAGTTAAAATAAGATAGCTAATAACTGCTACAATAGCTGCAGGAAATAACCCATCAAACAGCTGGAATTGGTTCAGGAGAGGCCGTTTCAGGCTGCTGGGAACAGCCTCTGCTGTGTAATGCAGGAATTGGGAATTGTTCTAAAGCCCCTGACAGCCCAGCCTGCCCCAGACCTTTCCAGAGCTGCCCGGATTGCTGGGACTCAACAATTCCCTCCCGCCTCAGGGACTGTGCAAGGACAAACCAAAACCTCCGGATCTGAAATTGCAGTGAAGAGGAGGAGAACAGGAAGGTTCCAATCCTGCACTGCTGGATTGATGAGCTTGGCCACGTTAACCTTTTGTTTTATGTCCTCTCTGAGCTGCCTGCGAGGGGGGAGCTGCTGGGGATGGAGCCTTTCTCCCTCTGGGATGGATCCCCAGGGACAGGGGCTGGGGGCAGAGGTGTCTCTGTGCTCAGACGTGCCCAGAGCCACCACGGGTGGTGACAAAGTGATGGGAGCCAACCTGGCTGCTCCTGGTGGTCCCTGGGGGCTGGGCAGGGCTGGCTCTGTGCTCTGGGGATCCCACACACACAGTTTAATGTGGTTTTAGTGTCCCTAATGTTATAGATACATTTTATATTGGTGGCTTTTCGCAAATATTAAAATGAATGTTATGTGTATAAGAATGGAAATTTTTGTTGTATTAATAGTTTTCTTTATTTCTGTTATTGATGAAACTTAGAAATAGTGGTATAATACATAGATGTTGGGCTGTGACATAGCATTAAAATAAAAAACTACTTCGGTCTGTATAACCCAAAGACTGAAAAAGATAGCTGGAGACCTTTTTTTTCCTTTTGTAAACTCTCTTATCCAGGTGAGGACAGCAGTGACCAGAACTCTGGGGCAGGAATTTATTGCATTTCTGGTACCAGGGAATGTAAATCTCGATGGCACCAAGAGCATTGATCTATTGGGAAGGGGACAAGAGAAAACTGAACAGAAGAACCCCAAAGATCCTGAGAAGAATGTGTGAATATGTGTGAGAATTTATGGATATGGAGCAGGGTTCTGTTTTTAAGGGACAATCCTTTGTCAGTGAGGTGAATGCAGAGACACCCAGCTGTATCTGTATACTTTACTTTATTTTTTCCTCCTAATTGTTTTTTTATTAAACTTTTAAATTCTATAAAAATGATGTGAACCTCGTTTTTCACACTAATGTGCTGTAAGGCTCTGCAGGCTGTGAAGGGAGACTGGTGAGGGAAAGCAAGGGACAGGATTTATAAATCCAGCCCTTGAGCCAGAGCTGGGGGTGCCAGAGGAGCCAGGACAGCGCCGAGAGCCCGGCACAGCCAGAGCTGCTCCTGCTCCTGGAGCTGCTCCTGTTCCTCTGCAAAGCTCTCCTGGAGCTCCTGAGCCCAAACTGGCCAAGCCTCATCCAGAATAAACCAAATCCTGCCAGCCCAGCAGGGTCCTCCCACCTCGGGATGGGCTGTGGGGAGCCTGGAGCAGCCACAGGATGTCCCCAGACCCAGGGACAGCCAGGAATTGCTGGGGACACCCAAATCCAATCGATTCGGTCCCCACAGAGGGGAAAAGTGTGGGTTTGTCTGAGATAAAAAAGAATTGCACTCCCACAGAGGGGAAAAGTGTGGGTTTGTCTCAGCCAGAGGGCTGAGAGGACCCTTTAATGGAGCTTTTTATTCACAAGAAGCCGGAGAGAGACCCTGAGTTTGGTCCCTGGCTCCCAGGAGCTGCAGGAGGCCCTTCAGCCCCAGCCCTGGGCAGGATGGAGGGCCCAGGGCAGGCTCCACACCTGGCAGGGAGGAACCTGCACGAAGGAACCCACCTGAGCCTCCTCCTGTGCCACTGCCAGGCCTCTCTGAATCTCTGATTGCAGGGATGAGCTCTCAGCACAGCCCCCACTGGCGCCAGCAGCTCCGGGCTGAGGTGGCACAAGCAGAAAAAATATCAAATCCTGGCAGATGAGCTCCATTGCTGGGTGCTTTGCCATCTCCTCACCGCTGTTTTACACTGATGAGCTCGTTATGGAAAATGAGCTGTCGCCTCCCCATCATCCCAGCGACGGGAAGCGGCAAACAGGGCCTGGGTTTATTTCTCCTGACAGCTTTGGGACACGCAGGGAGCTCGGCTGGGGGATGAATTTCCCTGGAAGGGAGGAGGAATGAGGTGTGGGCTATTCCAGCAGTCTGGAAGCGCATCCCACAGGATGCAGTGACAGGGAACATCCACGGCCTCAGCAGAGCTCCTGGAACCCTCCTGGAATCCTCCTGGAACCCTCCTGGAATCCTCCTGGAACCCTCCTGGAACCCTCCTGGAATTCTCCTGGAACCCTCCTGGAATCCTCCTGGAATTCTCTTGGAACCCTCCTGGAACCCTCCTGGAATCCTCCTGGAACCCTCCTGGAATCCTCCTGGAACCCTCCTGGAACCCTCCTGGAATCCTCCTGGAATCCTCCTGGAACCCTGCTGGAATTCTGGAATTCTCCTGGAACCCTCCTGGAATTCTCCTGGAATCCTCCTGGAATTCTCCTGGAACCCTCCTGGAACCCTCCTGGAATTCTCCTGGAATCCTCCTGGAATCCTCCTGGAATCCTCCTGGAACCCTCCTGGAACCCTCCTGGAATTCTCCTGGAATCCTGCTGGAATTCTCCTGGAATTCTCTTGGAATCCTCCTGGAATCCTCCTGGAACCCTCCTGGAACCCTCCTGGAATCCTCCTGGAACCCTCCTGGAATTCTCCTGGAATTCTCTTGGAACCCTCCTGGAATCCTCCTGGAATCCTCCTGGAATCCTCCTGGAATTCTCTTGGAACCCTCCTGGAATTCTCCTGGAATTCTCCTGGAATCCTCCTGGAATTCTCCTGGAACCCTCCTGGAACCCTGGAGTGCTTATCCAGAGCTGGAGCAGGTGCCAGAGCATCTCCCGTGCGAGCACCTGGCTGCTGGGAGGAAACAGAGCAGCACCAAATCCTGCTGGGATCCCAAAGCTGAGCCCCTGGGGACGATGGCACTCAGCCAGAGCCACTGCTGGCAGAGGGAAAAGAAACATTCCGTGGATATTGATGGATTGTAGCTCTGCTTTCTGTGGGGAGAGCTGGGTGATGGATGGACGGCTTGGGGACGTCACTGTTTGGTTTTTAACTGCAGTGGAGAGCTGATGATACTGGGGGTGAGCTTGCAGGGCAGAAACACTCCCAGACAGGAGCTCTGGATGAACAAGAACTTGGTGCCTCTTGCAACTTGGCCTTTTTTACCTGTGGAAATCAGCAGCCAGGACGGGAGGTTTTTAAAAGCCCAGCAGCCCTTCTTTTTAACCCGTTGGGAACTGATTGATGTCACCTGTTGTTCATGTCACCTCCAGGGTCGGCCTGAAGGAGCGATTCCCCTTTCCCTGCCGCCCTGCCCTTGCCTTTCCCACGCTGTTTTCACACAGGGTTTGCTGCTGGTGTCGATCCTCACAGGAGTAAAGACAAACTCTGCTCCCAGTTATTTAAAACCTGCTATAAAATCTCTTCCCAGGGTCCTGAAGGCTCCCAGGCCTGGCCTGGCTCTCCAGAGGGGCAGTAAAGCCAAGGCAAGGGGCTGAGGTCGTTCCTGGGGGTGTCAGAGCATCCTGAAAAGCCCAAGCCCAGCCTTGGCCAGCTGCAGAGTCGGACAAGCGAGCCCTCAATGAGCGGCAGGGTTTTGTAGAGAAATAAAAATAGCTGGGAAGGAAGAGGAGGAAGCTGCCGGCCCAGAGCCGCTTCCTGAGCGTTTCCAGCTCAATGGGGTTTGATTGCTCCACACCTGCCCGCTCCTCCCAGGCTGAGGCAGGAAAAATAATCTCCCCTGATATGCAAATCCAGCAAATCTCGAAACGCAGCCGAGGAGAGCGAGAAATAAATCTGCAAATCTGAGCCACCAGCTTCAAACCGTTCCTGGAGAGAGATTTGGCTGATCTCCCCCTTCTCCCTGGCTCAGGAGTGAGGCAATGAAGGATTCTCATTCCTTTCACACCAGCTTGGGAAAAACGTGAGCACGTTCTGTGTTTCGTGGTCTGGGCACAGCCCACAGCACCAAACTCCTGCCTGCAGCCTCTCCCCGTGGATGGATCCTCTGCAGCCCCAGAACTCCCCACCAGATAAAGGAAACATCCCTGGTTTCACACCCCTCTCCTAAATCCGGTTTCCTTTCAGTGTTTTTTATGTGTCCAGCATTTCACCAGTTCTCCAGCAGCAGCCAATTACCGTTTTAATTTAATTAATTAACAATTACAGTTAATTAACCCCATGAAATATTCTGTGTTTTTAGGAAAGAGCCCCGGCATCATCACTTACCTGAAATCCAAGTGCTGCCTCGGGGTGCAGCGCTGACAGTGGGGATATTTTATATTCCTGATTTCAACACAAGTGACTGCTGGAAATATTCATTTCCATTAACAGATGTTGGAATTATGTATTTAGGGAACACTCCACGTTCTCCATCCACACTGCGACTCTGGAGGATGGAGTCATAAAAATGGAAATATTTTAGCTTTTTTCCTCCTTCAGAGCAGGAGCACCTTGAAGATCCTTAGAACTATTTTGGGCTGGGAAACCCATTTTTCTGATCAGCAGTAATGCACCTGACTCTGCTGAAAGCAGTGGTCCTTAACAGAGAGGCAGGAGGGTTTGTGTTCATTAAGCAGACCAGACTCTCGTCTCTCTGGCAGATAAATGATGTGGATATTTTTAATCCACTGCCTTGACTTAGCATTTTCTCCTCTCTCAGCCTCTCCAAAAGATAACATCCAGATGAGCAGCTGATAATTAGCCCCCAAGGGCCACATGTACAATTTGATTTCAAAGGGAGACTTTCATGTTAGATATTGATTTAAAAACAAAAATAAAAGTGGCCTTTTCATCAAAAAGCAGCCTCAGAGTGCTCTGTGTGCCTGGAGCTTCCCTTCCCCAGCCCTGCCCACGTGGGGCCACCTGGCAAACAGAAAAACCTCAGGTTTATTTATTAAAACTCATTTATTTTCTGCAGACAGGCTGGAGAATTTATTTGTTTGAAGGGCAGGCCTGGGTGTGATAATGGAACTGTGCCTGTTCCCAGCCTGGTGCTCTCTGTGATGGAGGAGCTGCAGGTTCCCAAACTGTGGAGCTCAGAGGAGCAGGAGGTGCAGGAGGGAAGAGCTGAAGCTGCTCCTGGAACCGGGGGGATCATCCCAGGGGGTGTTAATTGATCATCTCGGGGTTATTAATTAATCTGGGATGGTGCAGGGGTGGGGGAAAGCTCCAACCCCCCCCCCCTCCAGGGTTCTTGGATTAACTCCAGGTTTATTACCTCTGTTATTCAGAGTTAATTACACCTCAATGGATGTGTTTTAAATCTCAATTAATGTCCTGCACAATCAATTCATAGTTAATTAATCCAAGGGGCTGATCAGTGGGAAGAGAACCCACTGTGCAGGAAATCCCTGCCTGTCCCAGGACTGACCCAGGTGATTCAGGGGGGTTCAGGGGGTCAGAACTGAGCTGGGCTGCGGCGTCAGGCTGGGGGATTGCTCCCCTCTCCTCGGAATATCTGAGGTGAAAAAGCAGGAAGGAGCCCAAACCCAAAGGAAGCTCCTTTCAAAGGGGACAGCAGTGAAATCTCAGATATTTATTACAGATATTAAATTCTGTATTTCATTCTAATTAAATTTCATGCTTCATTCCAATCAGGAGCAGCATTGCCTGCCTAAGCAAGGAGGGTGTTGCTCTCTCTGTCAGCCAGATTTTGTATTTTTGGGTTGGATTTTTACGTTGAAATCCTTGGGGTTTGCAATTAGACCTTTTTTTTCCCTGGATTTTTTAATCCTCTTCCTGGGAGTGTTGGGCCAGGCCGGTCCTGGAGCAGCCTGGGCTCTGCTTGGGTTCTCCTCTCTCTTTTAGGAAAATGAAATTTCTCCTGGAATCGTTTCCCTGCAGGAGCTGAAGCTCCCAGGCCCCAGCCAGGGAGCCCTTCCCACAGGCAGCTGGAGGGAAAGAAAACATCCAATTCCATGGAATTTGGGGACCCAAGCTCTCCTCAGCTGCTGGAACCCCAGCAGAACCCCAAAAGGCTTTGAAGGAATCCAGAATTCACAAATCAAGGATTCCCTCCTCCCCTCGGAGCACAGAAAAGGAAATTTTATCAGGCACCATCGCTGTGGAAGGGAAATGAAAGACTGAGTCAAAGAGACAATGACTGAAGATTTAATTCTTCTCTGTCCTGTGAATTCAGAGCAAAAACTGACAGCTTTATGTTCCTTCAAGGGAAGTCTCTTAAATAAAAGCAAGAGCAGGGAGGGGGAAAGAGGGGAAGGAGGAGGGAGAGAAGGAAAAAGGGAAAACTGCTCGGAGCTATAACACAACCACAGGCAAGAACTCTTCATTAGCAGCTTCATTTTCAGCCAGGTACATTGAAGCAGTTTTGCCACCCTCTTAAAAGTTCATTTTCTCCTCATGCAGCACTTTCTGAGAGCATAAATCTTTCATCCTCTCATTTCCACTGGCCCCACGTGGCCGCAGCTGGGCTGAGCAGAGCTGGAGTTGTCTCCCTCAGACACCTCTTGTTCTGCAAGGAAAGAACTTTCCAGCAAATCCATCATGAAATCTTTTCCAATTGGTGCCCTGGATGGGGGTGTTGTTGTTTTTTAACTCAGAGAATTTATTTTTCACTCTGAGGAAAGCATCTGGAGCTTTCATTTCCAACCAGGAGTTTTGGGATCCAATTGAGGAGCTGCTGTCACTGGCAGCTGAGTCAAGGCCCTGGCACTACTGCAAAGCAATAACTTTCTACCCAAACCAGTGAAAAATGTGATTTTGCTCTGTGAAAAAAAAAGAAAAACAACAAAAACCAGATTTCCTCTGAAAAGAGATTTTCAGTTAAAAAAACCCAAAAAAACAACACTCCTGAGTGACTTTGCCATCTTGCCCTAAATGATAAAACTTTAGTGATTCAGGTGAAAGAATAAATTGGTTTTTGTTATTGAAAGAATGAATTGTTCAAGGCCAGGTTGGAACTGTGGCATTCCACGGGATTTAAGGTCCCTTCCAACCCAACCCATCCCGTGCTTCCTTCAGCCCCAGCAGGGCTGTGGCAGGCAGGGCTGGGGCTGGGGTGCTCCAATCCTTCCTGGGCAGAGGGAGAAGGAGCCTGTGGATCTCTGATCCCTGCCCCTGGCACACCCAGAGGGAGCACAGAGGGATTTTAGCACCGTTCCAACCCTTTGGCTCCATCCCTGCTCTCCTGCTCCTTCTCCTGCACGGGTGGGTTTTTGCCTCGCCTCTTTGTGAAGCTTTTCCTGAATGCAGGATGAAAGAGAAAAAAAATTATATTTTCTTCTATTTCATTGAAGGTAAAGGCAAAACCAAGAAAGAAATGGAAAGAGCCCACGAGCCCTGAGAGATCAACGCAGGCTGGGTCAATAACTGAGAGAGCTTTCAGAGACCACAGCTGGCAAGTGCTGCTTGGCCTGATTATTTCTATATTTTTTACAGTCTTTGTTATGTTGTAAAGCTCCAGAGTCCCTGCGACTGCAGCATTCGTGTGCATTATTCCTGCTCCCTGTGCATTATTCCTGCTCCCTGTGCATTATTCCTGCTCCCTGTGCATTATTCCTGATCCCTGTGCATTATTCCTGATCCCTGTGCATTATTCCTGATCCCTGTGCATTCCTGATCCCTGTGCATTATTCCTGCTCCCTGTGCATTATTCCTGATCCTTGTGCATTATTCCTGATCCCTGTGCATTATTCCTGCTCCCTGGGCATTCCTGATCCCTGGGCATTCCTGATCCCTGGGCATTCCTGATCCCTGTGCATTATTCCTGCTCCCTGTGCATTATTCCTGATCCCTGTGCATTATTCCTGCTCCCTGTGCATTATTCCTGATCCTTGTGCATTATTCCTGCTCCCTGTGCATTATTCCTGCTCCCTGTGCATTATTCCTGCTCCCTGTGCATTATTCCTGCTCCCTGTGCATTATTCCTGATCCCTGTGCATTATTCCTGATCCCTGTGCATTATTCCTGCTCCCTGTGCATTATTCCTGATCCCTGTGCATTCCTGATCCCTGGGCATTCCTGATCCCTGGGCATTCCTGATCCCTGTGCATTATTCCTGCTCCCTGTGCATTATTCCTGATCCTTGTGCATTATTCCTGCTCCCTGTGCATTATTCCTGCTCCCTGTGCATTATTCCTGATCCTTGTGCATTATTCCTGCTCCCTGTGCATTATTCCTGCTCCCTGTGCATTATTCCTGATCCTTGTGCATTATTCCTGCTCCCTGTGCATTATTCCTGATCCCTGTGCATTCCTGATCCTTGTGCATTATTCCTGATCCCTGTGCATTATTCCTGCTCCCTGTGCATTATTCCTGCTCCCTGTGCATTATTCCTGATCCCTGTGCATTATTCCTGATCCCTGTGCATTATTCCTGATCCCTGTGCATTATTCCTGATCCCTGTGCATTATTCCTGATCCCTGTGCATTATTCCTGATCCCTGTGCATTATTCCTGCTCCCTGTGCATTCCTGATCCCTGTGCATTATTCCTGATCCCTGGGCATTCCTGATCCCTGGGCATTCCTGATCCCTGGGCATTATTCCTGATCCCTGTGCATTATTCCTGATCCCTGTGCATTATTCCTGATCCCTGTGCATTATTCCTGATCCCTGTGCATTCCTGATCCCTGAACATTCCTGCTCCCTGTGCATTATTCCTGATCCCTGTGCATTCCTGCTCCCTGTGCATTATTCCTGCTCCCTGTGCATTATTCCTGCTCCCTGTGCATTATTCCTGCTCCCTGTGCATTCCTGATCCTTCTGCTCCAGCCTGGGTCCATGGCTTACCTTGGGATCTTTTCCAATCCGATCAATCCTGTGGCTGGAATATTTTCATCTCTCCATCCTCTGAGCAATTCCCAGCCTCTCCTTTGGAATGTGGAGGAGCTGCTGCTGGGAACAAACAGATGCTCCATCTAAAGAAGTTACCAAGTGGTTCTGCCTTTAATTCCTGACCATGTTTATGTAAAATTAATTGCATCACATGTTCCATGTATCTTTTAATTGCAAAACCAATTAACTTTAAAATGTTCTGCTTTGTAGTTCTCCTAATGGATGGCATGGTTTTAGCTGGCTTTACAAAATCCATCTTTTGTTGGGACTGGGCAGGGAGCCATCCCCAGTTATCCTGCGAGTGAGTTCCCCTCGGCCGAGCCGGCTCCAAGCGCTCGATGCGCTGAAGTTGCTTCACAAACATCGGATTTTGAGGGAACCGTCTGTCAAGAGAGCTCACAGCCTTCCAGGGAAACGCTGGATCCCTCAGGAGGAGTGTGGCCGAGGTGTTGGACAGGATGATCCCACTGGGAACGTCCATCCCTGCAGCTGGGATTGGTGCTGGGGGCTCCAGAGAAGCCTCCAGCTCTGATGGGCAGGGCAGGCTCAGGCTGGATTTAGGGAAAGGTTCTTCCCCCAGAGGTGCTGGCACTGCCCAGGCTCCCCAGGGAATGGGCACGGCCCCGAGGCTGCCGGAGCTGCAGGGATGCCCAGGCTGGGGGTGCTGGGGGTCAGGGCAGCAGCTCCAGAGCACCCCTGCAGCTCTCCTGGACCTCCCTCTCTCCTTTCCCAAGCTGACCCACACCCAGCTGGCTCCTGTAGGATGAAACCACAGTCACCCCTCATGTCCCTCCCCTCCTGAACTAAAATTCCTTTTCTGGAAGGAATTTCAGGCCACAAAGGGGAAGAGCACCATGAGCAAGCCCCAGATTTCCCAGCACCATGACAGTGTGTGGTGTTTGATTATCCATTTCCTACTGCCCAGCATTCCAGAACCTTCCACTTCCCCTGGACACAAAAAATCTCCTTCACCTCAGCCAGTTCAGGTTTCAGACAGAGAAGTGAGCAGCAGCCACACGATCCAACACCAGTGAAACCCATAAAACAAAGCTCATGACCATTTTAAGGCCTCTGAATCCCTTGTTCCCACCTTTCCCTGGGAGTCATGGACATCATCCAGGCAGGCTGGGAGCTGCTGGATCACACAAATCCCAGTCTCCAGGGGAACTGCCTGCTCCTCTCCTCCACAGCAGCACCACTGAGCCACCTGAGCGAGCAGGAGACCAACAAACAAAACACCCACAGACCCCCAGGAAAACTGCTGGCTGCTTTATTCCCAGATTTCCCCCCTCAAATCACGGCTCATCCTTGCAGATTCATTTAGATCGAAGTCTCCTGAGGCTGAGGGTTGCTTACAGGGAGTATTTACAGACCAGCACAGCCCATTCCCCTCCTGGGGACTGGGAAAAAGCACAGGAAAATCCCCAGCAAAGATTCGGGCATGGATTTATGGCAGGGGTCTGGATGGGATCCACTGCCCTGAAAATGCTGCGGATTTGGTCACATTCAAAAAAAAAAAAAAAGTAAAAATATCAAAAGAACAGCTTTGGATGCATTTTCCTAGCTCTGCTCAGAAGGGATTCAGAGGAGCTGGGAAGGAATCCATTTCTATCCCCCTCTCCTGCCTGGGAGCAGGCACAATCCCCCTCATCCCAGGGGATTTACATCCTTTGGGGGACTCAGGCAGCAAATGCAATTTAATGCAGACAAGTGCAAAGCGCTGAGCGTGGAGGGACAAAGCAGGAGCGAGTGCAGCTGAACAGGAGCAGGGATCAGCCAGGGAATGAGGATGGTGAGGATGGTGATGAGGGTGATGATGGCCAGGACGGGATTCATGGATCTGTGAGGAAAAATCCTGCAGTGATTGACACCCTCCTTATCAGCACAGAGCAGGAACTGAGCGCTGTTATTGCAGCTCTGCTCCAAAAAATGACAGTGAGGTACAGGATCCCTGATCCCAGTACAGGATCCCTGATCCCAGTACAGGATCCCTGATCCCAGTGAGGTACAGGATCCCTGATCCCAGTACAGGATCCCTGATCCCAGTGAGGTACAGGATCCCTGATCCCAGTACAGGATCCCTGATCCCAGTGAGGTACAGGATCCCTGATCCCAGTACAGGATCCCTGATCCCAGTACAGGATCCCAAATCCCAGTGAGGTACAGGATCCCTGATCCCAGTACAGGATCCCTGATCCCAGTACAGGATCCCAAATCCCAGTACAGGATCCCCTGATCCCAGTACAGGATCCCTGATCCCAGTGAGGTACAGGATCCCTGATCCCAGTACAGGATCCCTGATCCCAGTGAGGTACAGGATCCCTGATCCCAGTACAGGATCCCAAATCCCAGTACAGGATCCCCTGATCCCAGTACAGGATCCCTGATCCCAGTACAGGATCCCAAATCCCAGTACAGGATCCCTGATCCCAGTACAGGATCCCTGATCCCAGTACAGGATCCCCTGATCCCAGTACAGGATCCCAAATCCCAGTGAGGTACAGGATCCCTGATCCCAGTACAGGATCCCAAATCCCAGTACAGGATCCCTGATCCCAGTACAGGATCCCCGACCCCAACACCCTACAGAGATTTTCTGTATAATTCCTGTCCCCTAAGCCTGACTGTTCACCCTGCAGGGGAGGTTTTGGGGTGACCCCATTGTGGCTTCCAGGGCCTGCAGGGGCTCCAGGAGAGCTGGAGAGGGACTGGGGACAAGGCCTGCAGGGACAGGACACAGGGAATGGCTTGAGATTGGAAAAGGGGAGATTTGGGTGGGATCCTGGGCAGGAATTGTTCCCTGGCAGGGTGGGGAGGGGCTGGGCTGGAATTGCCAGAGCAGCTGTGGCTGTCCCTGGATCCCTGGCAGTGCCCAAGGCCAGGCTGGACATTGGGGCTGGAGCAGCCTGGGACAGTGGGGGTGACCCTGGGACAGTGGGAGGTGACCCTGGGACAGTGGGAGATGTCCCTGGGACAGTGGGGGTGACCCTGGGACAGTGGGAGATGTCCCTGCCATGGAACTGGATGGGATTTCAGGTCCTTTCCAGCCCAGACCATCCCATGGTTCCCTGATCCTCCACACTCTCACAAAGTCTATTTTTATGCCCCTTTCAGACAATCAGCTCCAGCAGCAGCAGCACCCCCAGCTGGAAATTCTCCTTTTGTTGAGATCCCTCCAGCACAGCTCGGGAGCGTTCCCTGGTTGGGGCCAGCTCTGGCTGCTCCTCTGCAGCTCAGGACGAGAGAGGTTTCCATGATTTTGTCTTCTCTGAAGGAGGAGGATGAAATCACATCAGGGACTGCAGCCCGAGCACTGAAACACTCCCTGCCAATCACTGCCAGAGCAGCAGAAATTGCCTCTCTTCTCTCTCCAAAGAGCCCTTGTGGAGCCTCCATATAAAAACCAGACCTGGGAAGGGAACAATACCAGGAAAAGGTTCAGGGAGATGAAGGCACAAACTGAAGAGCCCCGGTGCACAGCTGATGTTGAGAAAAATGTGGATAAGGGGGACAAAAATCTGAGCTAAATGCAAGTTTTCTGGGGCTTGTTAAAGCCCAGCACCCAGAGGGTGAATTTCTACACGAGTTCCCCCTCAGAACAATCCTGCCAGAGGTTTCCAAGCACTCCCAAATTAAAAGGGCAGCTGGGTCCTGCCGGGATGGGGAAGGAGGTGCAGGAATCACCTGGAGGGACAAGGAGCCCTTGGAGATCCCTGTGAGCAGGAATTGGTCTCACCTGCACTTCAGCAAGGGAAGCCCTTGTGGAAATCAGAGTTTCCAGCTGCCCTGAGCACACCCAGAGCTGCCTGAGCAGCTGTGGACAGGTCCTGGGCTGGCTGAAACTTCCCGGAATTTGTGCTCCAATGTCACCCTGGCGCCTGCCAGCAGCATCTCCAGCTGCATGGTGGGTTAATGATTTGTAGCAGGTTTTTATCTGCCCATAGATCCATGCCACAGAAATGGAAAGTTTTATGGGCTTTAATTTTCATCCTGTTTTGTGGAAGGGACAAAACAGTAATGAAAAATTGAAAAAATGATTGAAAAAGAGAGCAGCTGCTCTGAAAAGGGAGCGGGGGGTTCAGGAGTGAAGGGGGAAAGTTGCTGTTGTGCCCAGAGCTGCAGAAGAAATGCCTGATCTCTCATTTCTTCTCTACTTTGGCTCAGTGTGATGCAAACAAGGGTAAAAATAACACCCTAAGTGATGTTTGCCATGGTTTCCCTCTGGAAGAGCTCCAGGAGTGGGAACCAATCCCTGTGTCCTCCTGTGGAGCTGAGCCTGCTGGAGCACATTTCCTGGGATCCACAGCCACCCCAAAATCTGGTTCTGGTGGGCCCAGAGAAGCTTTGCCTCGTGGCAGGAGTTTCCTTTATTCCTTTGTTCAGCTGGAGCTCCAAACACATCGAACACGAGAAGTTCTGAACCCCCCTGGGAGCTGCCCACGGCTCTCACTGAACATTCCACGTCAGGAGTGGGGAGAGAAAACACCACCAAAGCCTGGATGGAGAACAGAGCAGCAGGAGAGGAGCCCAAGGCAATCCCTGCTCAGGGGCAGGGTCTGTGCCCTCTCAGGGATGGGAGGATTTGCTCTCCATGCTCAGGTGCTGCTGGAGCTCCCCCCAGGGCCGATGTAAATCACAAAGCGCCCGGGGAATAACAGGAATCATCCCTGAAGGAGCCTCTGCCAGCCCCTGGAATTGCTGTTCCACCTCCAGCAGACCCAAGTGCCACAAGGGGATGGTTTGGGAGGGATTGGAAACCTCTCCTTCTTCCACCTCCTGCCCTGGGAATGGGGGGAGTGGGGGAGCTGTGCCCTGATCCCCCTTTGCTCCAGGCTGAGCCCCTTTCCCAGCCCACAGGGAACACCAAAAAAATGAAACTTTGCCTTTAAAGCATCCTCATATTGCTGGAGTGATAAAACCCTGTCAGTGATATATTTATATATATATCTAAATAAGCAGCTGGTCAGCTGTACTTAAAATATTCAAAGTAATTCTCCACTTAGCACTTCTATCTTGAAGTTATAAAGCAAGGTTGGCTGGCTGCTGACATTATTGAATTTCAAATAAAGAGACTCTGGAAGGCTGCTGGAGTGAGTTTTTTCCTGCATTCTCTTAAAAATGCCTTGACAAATTAAACCAAGTTGTCTTCAGCCCTCAGCTGAGACGAACCTGCAGCTCCTGCTGCTGGGGTCACAAATGACATGGGGGTTCCTGCTTCCAGCTCCAACTTTGCACTCACCGAGGCATCCTCAGGAAAACACCAGCAGATCCACCAATATTGGATTTTTAAAGTAAAGATACAAGCAGAGGGGAGAGGAATGAATAAACAGGTGGCTGATATTTGTGATGAAACTGGTGGATATCAAGTTTTTCTCCCCGAGGGAAGGAAAGACTCACATTGGCCATGTCACAGAGTCAGAGAAACGTGGAATAATTTGTGTTGGGAGGGATCTGAAAACTCATCTCACCCCACCCCAGCCATGGCAGGGTCACCCCCACTGTCCCAGTGACACCCCCACTGTCCCAGGGTCACCCCCACTGTCCCAGGGACACCCCCACTGTCCCAGGGTCACTCCCACTGTCCCCAGGGTCACCCCCACTGTCCCAGGGACACCCCCACTGTCCCAGGGTCACCCCCACTGTCCCAGGGTCACCCCCACTGTCCCCAGGGTCACCTCCCACTGTCCCAGGGTCACCCCCACTGTCCCAGGGTCACCCCCACTGTCCCAGGGACACCCCCACTGTCCCCAGGGTCACCCCCACTGTCCCAGGGTCACCTCCCACTGTCCCAGGGTCACCCCCACTGTCCCAGGGTCACCCCCACTGTCCCAGGGTCACCCCCACTGTCCCCAGGGTCACCTCCACTGTCCCAGGGTCACCTCCACTGTCCCCAGGGTCACCCCCACTGTCCCCAGGGACACCCCCACTGTCCCAGGGTCACCCCCACTGTCCCCAGGGTCACCCCCACTGTCCCAGGGTCACCCCCACTGTCCCAGGCTGCTCCAGCCCCAATGTCCAGCCTGGCCTTGGGCACTGCCAGGGATCCAGGGACAGCCACAGCTGCTCTGGCAATTCCAGCCCAGCCCCTCCCCACCCTGCCAGGGAAGGATTTATCCCAAATCCCAGCTAAGGCTGCCCCCAGCTCAGCCCCACAGGGTGGGAGCAGGCTCTGTGTGTGTCCTGTGTCCATCCCTGCTGTCCCTGGAGCAGGGACAGACGGAGCTGGGTCCTGGCCATGGCTCAGCTGCCAGCAGCCCTCGGGCTCGGAGCTTTGGGAACTCTCAGTGTTGGCCACGAAGCTCTCCAGGCCTTTTTTCCATCTCCCTGCCAGGTCTGAGTGCAGCTGATAAGGGATTCCAGAGGCTGGCTCTGCAGGCAGGGAGCACAAACAGCTTTTCCCGAGTTTTACATTTCCCAGCCATTAATTTCACGAGGCTGCAGGATGGAGTGAAACTCCAGGAGGGCTCAGGTTTTGTCAGCCTTGTCACAGCCATAAACTCCTCTAACAAGTCCATTGTGCATCCCAGATCTCTTCTGCCTGCTCCTCTGGGCCCCTCTCTGCCTGGTCCCCTAAAGGAGGAGGGGATTGAGAGCTCCTCTTTCCACCCTCGCCATCCTCAGGGTAAAAACCTCTTATTTTCACTCTTAGTTTAAACCCATCGCCCTAAACACGAAGGATTTGAGACGTGGAAGGTGTTGGAGTCAACAAAACCCCTGTTCAGCCACTTCAATCCTTTTCCAGAGCATTTACCGAGCACTCCAAGAGGAAAACCTGGAATTCTGCTGGATTTAAGGACCCCCAGAACCTGCAGAGGGGTTTAAGAACTCCCAGAACCTGCAGAGGGGTTTAAGGACCCCCCAGAACCTGCAGAGGGGTTTAAGAACTCCCAGAACCTGCAGAGGGATTTAAGAACTCCCAGAACCTGCAGAGGGACACCCTCACAGCTGGAGCTCTGCAGGAGCCACTGACAGAGTTTGTATTTCACAAAAAAACCCCCTCTTTGTACACTCTGACCTTTACTCTTAGAGGGAAGCAAAATACAAGTTCCAGATCCTTAACATGCTGCAATTTGAAGCATTTGTCTTTTCAGGCTGGGGCCAAGAAGAAATTGGTGTTTGGGACACTTAAAGGTCCATTTGTGGTGTGTCACAGCAGGACAGAACCTGCTGGAGGCTCCCAAATCCCCTCCTGAAGTGAAGAGCTGAAGGTCAAGCCTAATTTCCCCCATTCTGCAGCACAGGAGGATTTTTAGCCCCCTGGATTTTCAGCTTGCAAGGCAAGCAGCTTGGATGCCTCTGTTGCATTTGGTCATTTGGAAAGGTTATTTCTGCCCTCTCTGCCTTTCACTCGCTCCTTCCCGAAGTTTTATTCTGGGCTGTAAATGGGCTCCGGGCTGAGATAAAGAGAACAATTTTGGTAGCAATGCATCAGCTGGAAAACAAAGCAGAAATCTGAGGTGTTAAACGTTAAAAGCGAGGCGGGAGAGCTTTTTATGACGTAAAATGATGTGTAAAATTGCTGGGAACGGGGTGGGGAAAGGCCAGCCTGTCCCTGTGTCCCCCTGCCCTTCCCAAAACCCGGCACTTGCTGCATTTTTGGGGCTCTGAGCTCGTTCCCTCCGGGGCTGGCTGGGTTTTGTCACTGTTTTTATCAAAGTGTCACACGCTCAGACACTCCAGGCAGTTATTGCCAAAGTGTTTCAAGTGTTCCGAGGCACTTCTGGGTGCCAACAGAATTTAGTTGACAACATAATAATAAATCCAGCTCCAGCAGCACTTTTAATGAGCATGAAAGGTCTGAGTGATTCCCTTCACCCCTGGTATCTCTCTCCTCTCTGCTCTGCTCCACACCAGACACGATTTATAGGATCTGAAGGGTGTTGTGAAGATTGTGCAGAACCACAGTGGAAGGGGGTGTGTGAGATAATAGGGAAATGAAAATAATGTCATTTATAAGATTTCCATCTCTAGCACGGCAAACAAGGAGAGCGGATTTTTGGAGCTTTTTTAAGACTTTGAGCAATGGTACAAAAATCCAATAAAAGCTTGGAGGGTTCATTTATGGCAGAGGTCCCACACCCGACTCTGGGAATGGAAATTCCTGATGGGATCATTAATTACCTGCGTGGTTTCTGTAAAATTGCTCACTCTGAGAGAACTGGAGTCAAAGTT
Organism: Pseudopodoces humilis; assembly: GCF_049639895.1. Lineage (NCBI taxonomy): Eukaryota > Metazoa > Chordata > Aves > Passeriformes > Paridae > Pseudopodoces > Pseudopodoces humilis. Next base: position 530,647 of record NC_142226.1, on the reverse strand, counting down.
CCTGTTGTTTGTTGGGGTTTGGACGGTGCAGAGCAGCTCTGAGCTGGAGTCATTTTCCCAATACAGTCTCTGATTTTCCCACCTGAGATAAAATATCCAGAGTCCTCTGATTAAATTCCCTGCTGGAGAATGGGAGAGGAAGCAGAGCTGGGACATAAATGATAAGATATTTGGTTATGGACATGGAAACCATACAGCTCCAAAGGCATCGCCTTGAAACTCTTGGAATTCCATCTCCAAAACACAGGAGAGCACAGAGAGCTTTGGAGATTTGCTTTCCAGCGTGATCAATGACTTTGGGAATAAGTCTAGAAGCTGGATCCTGCAGATGGAAGAATATTAACAATGCTGATTTATTCTGGCTCCTGAACTTTGCCCAGGTTGCTCTGCACTGTGGCCACCCAGCCTGGGAGCTCTGGGGCTCTGCTGGGACCTGTTCCAGTCCCTGGGGGGAAAATCAGCTGGATGGAGCTGTTACAGCAAAAGGAAAATTAAATATCCAAATATTGGCTCCTTATATTAAATATTAAAATAAGGGCTCCTTATTTTCCCCCTTCCCTTTGAATTACTTTTCATTTTATCCTTTGTTTCCTTTATTATTTATTCATTTCCTTTATTTCCTTTTATTTCTCTCAGATGCTGGCCTGGTCACCCTGCAGCCCCTCCTGGCTGTGGGAGAAGCTTTATTTCTTTATTTCACCCCGTTATCAACAGAGACTTTTCCTTTCCCAGCACATCATCCTTAATCCGGGCATAGGCAGGGGATTGCAAAAAAATAACCCAAAATTAAAGCCTAGGAAGCTGCTGGGGTGTGATAATGAATGAGATTCTGCTGACCCCTGGGCCTTCTCTCTCTGCTGGGTAATTACAGAGGAATAACTGTATAAATATTGCTTGGATTTCCTGCCCCGTTTGCTCGTGGAAATGGATGGCTCTGTGTGTTTCCTCTGCAGGCTGGAGGATTGTTTTAATTTAAATACAGCTCTGCAGTGCCGGGCTGTAACAAGCGGAATTAAAAAAATGAAGAAGTTGGGAAGGAGTGGAGAGTGAAGCTTCTCCTGAGCTGATCTCAGCTCTTGGGCCTGAGGAGGGCGAGGGAATCCCCTCACTCCCAGAATGCTGGAAATGTGACTTCTCCTGAGGAATGGGGAGCTCTGTCTTAAAAACGAGATTCACTTAATCTCGTTTAATCGTTCTGCAGCTCTGGGCACAACAGCAACTTTCCCCCTTCACTCCTGAACCCCCCAGGTTCCAATCGTTCCAATTGTTTAATCTTAAACGAGATTCCAGGACCCCCTGGAGCAGCTCCAGCCCTGGGTGACCCCTGGACTCTTCCAGGACCCTCTGGACCAACTCCAGCCCTGGGTGACCCCTGGACTCTTCCAGGACCCTCTGGACCAACTCCAGCCCTGGGTGACCCCTGGACTCTTCCAGGACCCCCTGGAGCAGCTCCAGCCCCTGAGTGACCCCTGGACTCTTCCAGGACCCCCTGGAGCAGCTCCAGCCCTGGGTGCTCCGTGGGCTGAGCTCTGCTGCTGTTTCTCCATCCCAGAGGGTTTTCCAGCCCTGGTCAGGTGTGGGATGAAGCTCTGGGCTGGACACAGCCCCTGTCACCCCAGTGTCCCCCCAGCTGGGGCACAGCCATGTGTCCCCAGTGTCCCCAGTGTCCCCAGTGTCCCCAGGTCCGTCTGTCCCTGTCCGTCTGTCCCCTCCCACGGCTGTGGGAGCAGCTCAGGCCCCGTCCCCTGTGCCCGGCTGGGGGACGAGGCTCCCTCGGGCCCCCCGAACCCCTCTCCAAGGGGCTGAGCACAGAACTGTGCCCTGCCTCTGTTCCCTCCTGCTCCTTTCCTCTCTCCCAGCCGCCTTCCAGGCACTGGTTCCGCTGGGTGGGGTTGGTATTAATTAAAACGAGCTAATTGCCAAGGAGCTTCTGCAGGAGCGAGGCTTTGAGCTGGCCCGGGGGACAGGGAGTGAAGGGCTCTGAGAGCTGTGTAACCCTCAGATCCAGGTTTTGCTGTGTAATCCCTTCCCTGCCAAGCTGGGAATTGAGCAGGTTGGCCTGGAGCCTGGCTGGAAGCTGCCGGAGCTTTTCTGGGCAGCGGGAGCAGGGAGGTGACGTCTGAGGCAGGGATTGATTGTGGCTGATCCAGGAGCGCTCCCCAGGCTGTCCCTGCAGGGCTGGGGTGCTGGCAGGTTCCCCCTGGCACATCCCTGCCTCCACTTCCATCTCCAGGGCAGAACCCCCTCCTCAGCTCTCAGAACCACTTCCCCAGGGGTTCTGTACGAGGCTGGGAGGGAGAGGAGGCTCAGGGATGAATTTTAGTGCCAGAGGTGATGGTTTCACCCCCTCCCGCTGTCCCAGGCTGCTCCCAGCCCCGTCCAGCCTGGCCTTGGACACTTCCAGGGGTCCAGGGGAAGCTGCTCTGGGCCCCTGCCCCCCTGCCAGGGAGGGATTTCTGTGCCATGTCCAGCCCAGCGCTGCTCCCCGGCACTCTGGGGTCACTGCTGTCCCTCTGTGCTGCTGTGAAAAGGCCGTGGAGCCATTTCACCCCACTGAAATCCCAAGGAACATTTGCTTTTTCTCCTCTAAAGCTTTGTTGCTGTTCCCTGGGCTGCAGGGACACTCACGGCGGTGGTGACGCGTGGAGGAGGCCAAAATGACTAAAATTGCTAAAAATTGGCCCAAATAAGCGGTGCTGCTGGAAAGAGCGTTTGTTAAGGGGGCTGGTTATCCGAGGGGCCCTGTCTGGAGCTGTCTGGGCACCAAACCCCGGCTGCTGCTGCTGCTGCTGCTGCTGCTGTGGCACGGAGCTCAACGGGCTCCCAGCCCCGAGGGTCACTGCCACCCCCGAGGGTCACTGCCAGCCCCCCATGGTCACTGCCACCCCCGAGGGTCACTGCCAGCCCCGAGGGTCACTGCCAGCCCCGAGGGTCACTGCCAGCCCCCCATGGTCACTGCCAGCCCCGAGGGTCACTGCCAGCCCTGAGGGTCACTGCCAGCCCCCCATAGTCACTGCCAGCCCCGAGGGTCACTGCCAGCCCCCCATAGTCACTGCCAGCCCTGAGGGTCACTGCCAGCCCCGAGGGTCACTGCCAGCCCCCCATGGTCACTGCCAGCCCTGAGGGTCACTGCAAGCCCCCCATGGTCACTGCCAGCCCTGAGGGTCACTGCCAGCCCCGAGGGTCACTGCCAGCCCTGAGGGTCACTGCCAGCCCTGAGGGTCACTGCCAGCCCCTGAGGGTCACTGCCAGCCCTGAGGGTCACTGCCAGCCCCCCATGGTCACTGCCAGCCCTGAGGGTCACTGCCAGCCCCGAGGGTCACTGCCAGCCCCGAGGGTCACTGCCAGCCCCCCATGGTCACTGCCAGCCCCCCATGGTCACTGCCAGCCCCAAGGGTCACTGCCAGCCCCCCATGGTCACTGCCAGCCCCAAGGGTCACTGCCAGCCCCCCATGGTCACTGCCAGCCCCCCATGGTCACTGCCAGCCCCCCTGGGTCACTGCCAGCCCCGAGGGTCACTGCAAGCCCCCCATGGTCACTGCCAGCCCTGAGGGTCACTGCCAGCCCCGAGGGTCACTGCCAGCCCCGAGGGTCACTGCCAGCCCCCCATGGTCACTGCCAGCCCTGGGGGTCACTGCCAGCCCCCCATGGTCACTGCCAGCCCCCCATGGTCACTGCCAGCCCCGAGGGTCACTGCCACCCCCGAGGGTCACTGCCAGCCCCCCATGGTCACTGCCACCCCCGAGGGTCACTGCCAGCCCCGAGGGTCACTGCCAGCCCTGAGGGTCACTGCCAGCCCCGAGGGTCACTGCCAGCCCCCCATGGTCACTGCCAGCCCCCCTGGGTCACTGCCAGCCCCCCTGGGTCACTGCCAGCCCCGAGGGTCACTGCCAGCCCCGAGGGTCACTGCCAGCCCCGAGGGTCACTGCCAGCCCCCCATGGTCACTGCCAGCCCCCCATGGTCACTGCCAGCCCCAAGGGTCACTGCCAGCCCCGAGGGTCACTGCCAGCCCCGAGGGTCACTGCCAGCCCCGAGGGTCACTGCCAGCCCCCCATGGTCACTGCCAGCCCCTGAGGGTCACTGCCAGCCCTGAGGGTCACTGCCACCCCCGAGGGTCACTGCCAGCCCCCCATGGTCACTGCCAGCCCTGAGGGTCACTGCCAGCCCCGAGGGTCACTGCCAGCCCCCCATGGTCACTGCCAGCCCCCCTTCCCTCGGGAAATGCCGGAGCTGGGACCAGCAGAGGCTGCTCCATGGCAAACTGGGCTGTGTGGGCAGATCCTGCAGGCCCTGGGAGCAGGGAAGGACAGAGCTCCGGCTCCATCCCCTCCCGGAGGAGCTGTCAGGACAGAACAGCGTTATCCAGCTCAGCAGGAGCTGCTCAAACCCACGCTGTGCTTTCCAGGGAGGAGGGGAGAGGCTGGAGCTGCTTCCACAAATCCCTCGAGCTGTTTCTGCAGCTCAAAATCTCAAATCAGGTCCCATCACCCGGGGCTGGGGATGGATCTGTGCTGGTTCCTGCCCCGGGCTGGGCAGGGCAGCTCCAGCTGGGGATGGATCCCGGGGCTCCGGGTGGGCTTTGGGGTCCCAGCAGAGCTCACCGCGGGTGCTCCGGTCTGAAGATGGCACTGCAGCATCTCCCAGCCCAAGCCGGGATCCAGCGGCTCCTGCCAGCGCTGCTCCGGGCTCTGGCAGCCCCAGCAGGGACACCCCGAGCCTTGGGGAGCTCCAGCAGGGACACCCCGAGCCTTGGGGAGCTCCAGCAGGGACACCCCGAGCCTTGGGGAGCTCCAGCGGGGACACCCCAGCCATGGGGAGCAGGGACATTGGAGCCATGGGGAGCAGGGCTGGGGCAGGAGCTGTGCGGGAAAAGCTGGGGAGGGCTGAGGGTGAGGCTGGAAATTGGGAATTCAGCGGAGAAGCTGCTTCCTCCTCCTCCTCCTCCTCCTCCGCCTCCTCCTCCTCCTCCTCCTCCTCCCAAGGCCTGGATGCTCTGCTGGAGCACCTGATCCGTGTTCGAGGCCAAATCCATCACGGGGATCTGCTCCTCTGACCTTGCTGCTTCGGTGTCTGCTGGCTCTGAACTCCCTGAAATAAAACAGGGATGTGCTGGGAGAGGGGAAAGGGAAAGGCTGGGATATTTTGGATGAGCGGATTCCCAGGCTGCAGACTCTCCTGGGGTTGCTGTGTGCTGGGAGAGCCCCGGCTCCCCAGGGAGGAGCTTTGGTGCAGCCCCAGATTTGGTCTGAATGCCCCCAAATCTTTGTGCAGAGCTGGCCCTGGCCCCTCCAGGAGTGATCCCTGAGCAGCCCCTCCAGGAGTGATCCCTGAGCAGCATCTCCAGGTGTGATCCCTGAGCAGCCCCTCCAGGAGTGATCCCTGAGCAGCCCCTCCAGGTGTGATCCCTGAGCAGCATCTCCAGGTGTGATCCCAGATCCCTGAGCAGCCCCAGAGCTCTCCAGGAGTGATCCCAGATCCCTGAGCAGCATCTCCAGGAGTGATCCCTGAGCAGCATCTCCAGGAGTGATCCCTGAGCAGCATCTCCAGGAGTGATCCCTGAGCAGCCCCTCCAGGAGCGATCCCTGAGCAGCCCCTCCAGGTGTGATCCCTGAGCAGCATCTCCAGGTGTGATCCCAGATCCCTGAGCAGCCCCAGAGCTCTCCAGGAGTGATCCCAGATCCCTGAGCAGCATCTCCAGGAGTGATCCCTGAGCAGCATCTCCAGGAGTGATCCCTGAGCAGCCCCTCCAGGAGTGATCCCTGAGCAGCATCTCCAGGTGTGATCCCTGAGCAGCATCTCCAGGAGTGATCCCTGAGCAGCATCTCCAGGAGTGATCCCTGAGCAGCCCCTCCAGGAGTGATCCCTGAGCAGCATCTCCAGGTGTGATCCCTGAGCAGCATCTCCAGGTGTGATCCCTGAGCAGCATCTCCAGGAGTGATCCCTGAGCAGCATCTCCAGGTGTGATCCCAGCTCTCTGAGCAGTCCCTGGCCCCTCCAGGTGTGATCCCAGATCCCTGAGCAGCCCCAGAGCTCTCCAGGAGTGATCCCAGATCCCTGAGCAGCCCCAGAGCTCTCCAGGAGTGATCCCAAATCCCTGAGCAGCCCCTCCAGGTGTGATCCCTGAGCAGCCCCCGGCCCCGTTTGAGGAGCTGCTGCTGATCTCTGCCACCTCTGTCCTCCCCTGCCAGGACCTTCCCCGGCAGCTGCAGCTCCAGCTCCAGGAGCTCTGCACAGGCAGCAAATTCAGCTTTTGCCTTGAGCAGCTGAGACTGAAAGAAGGAGAGAAAAGGGGGCAAGCACTGGTTAGAACCAAGCCTGACCTCTGTGGAAAGGGCCATGGTGTGCTCAGAGCCTCTCTGCTTCTCCTCCATGGAGCAAACACTGCTGTCCTCGCTGGGGAGGGACAGGGCCCAGAGCCACAGAGATCCTGCACTGACCAGGGGACAAAATCCCATTTTAAAGAGGCTCCTCCGCCCCATCCCAGCCCTTTGTCCCCAGGAACGTTTTCCCGAGACAGGAAAGGTGAGAAATCCACTGGAGGCAGAGGAAGGAGCTGCTGCCTGTGCTGAGCAGGGCCCGAATCCTGGGGCAGGAGCTGCCCTGAGCCTGACATCCAGGCTGTGCTGGGGATCTGTGTCCCTGGGGCCACAGCGCTGGGAATTCATCCAGCCTGGAAAAAAAGGGTTTCAGCCAGGTTCCCACAACAGACTGAAAGCAAGAGAAGTGTCTTTGACTCGAGGTTTGGATTTGTTTGATGTGTGGGCACCTCTGGGGGAATTCCTCCTGTCACCGTGAGCTCTGATAAATCAGACTGTGCAGAAAGCAGGGAGGGAAGGAATGTTTTTTTCTCCCTTGTTTTGCTCTGTTAAGCAAACAAAAGCCTCTGAAGCTTTCTCTAATGTTTGTGACTCAGAGATCAGGCCTTGGGCTGGGTTTTTTTGGGTAAACAAGGGGCTGTGCTCCCTCCCAGCCCTGCAGCTCCAGGTTCAGACACGCGGAGGAGAACGCTGTTCCCACCACGGAGAGGGCAGGGTGGGGGTCTGCTCCTCCTGGGACGTGTCCTCGGCTCCTTCTCCTGCACCCCAGGGGTTTCCAGCCTGTTCCAGCCTCAGAGGAGGCCTGGATGTGCTGCTGGGCAGCCAGAGCTGTTCCTGACCCCCAGGAAAGGCTCGGAGCTCCAAACGGGGCTGTTCCCCGGGCTCTGCTGTGACAAATCGGCTCCTTCCAGCAGCCAGCTGCGTTATTCCAGAAGAATTAATTAGGAAAGTAAGTAATAAACGATGTCTGAGTCCCCCGAGCCGTCCTGGAGCAGCAGGGCTGGGGTTCCTTCCTGTGCCCGCCGTGCCCTGCCCAGCCTTTCCCTGCTCATTAATCCCATTAATCCCATTAATCCCATTAATCCCATTAATCCCGGCTGCAGACAGGCCAGGCCCGTCAGTCAGCACGCTGTGATTGGTACCAGAGCGTGCTGCTGGTGGGTAACAGGCAGCAATTCCTGTCCTGCCTTCCCTCCCTTCGGCTTCCCCAGCCCTGTCTCCTTCCCATCAGCTCGCTCTGCCCAGCAGCTCCTTCCCCACCCCTGGAAAATCCATCACTGGCTCGGGAAAAACGGGAGAAACAGTGCCAGGCTGGCCCAGGAGACTGCTCCCTCCACAAAACCCGGAGGATATTGCTGCCAGCTTTGTTTATTTGTGCCTTTATCTCCCTCTTTCTCTCCGTATCTCTGGCTTCATTCACAGCAGCCACAGAGGCATCACATTTTCCCCTTCCCAGATGGGATCTGCCGGCACAGGGCTGTTCTGGCTGAGGAGGTTCCTGAGCAGCTCAGCACTAATATCAGAGCCTGATACGGCAGCCGCAGGAAAATTGCATTTTTTTCTGGGAGGAAACATTGTTCTGCTGAGGAGTGCTCGAGTCAGGGCAGCCAGCAGGGAGATCAGATCCTTGTCAGGGGACTCGACACGTTCTGCTGATCACAGGGAAAGCCAGGACAGCCAAGAAAGAGTCAAGAGAGGAGCAGCTGTGCCTGGAGAGCTCCGCGTGCCTCGGCTGCCGGGGCAGGGTGTTCTCCTGCTGTTCTCTGGGCACAAGGGTGTCCAGGACAGGTCTGGGGGCAGCAGCAGGACTGCAGGACAGGCTGCAGCTGCCTTGCAGAGCACTGGGATCCTGGGGGAGTTTCAAATGCAGATCCTGGAAGGAGCTGGAGGTTTGTGCCATGGAGCATTTGCTGGGTGGTGGAGAGGGGCTGGAGGGACAGGACACAGGGAATGGAGAGCAGGAGCCACAGCTGCTCTGGGAATTCCATCCCAGCCCTCCCCACCCTCCCAGGGAACAATTCCTGCCCCATATCCCATCTGTCACTGCCCTCCTTCAGCTTCAGGCCATTCCCTGTGTCCTGTCCCTCCACGTCCTCCCCCAAACCCGGCAGTTCCTGCAGCCCGTGCTGCAGACGAGCTGCTCATCCTCAGGGAATGCCAGCCTGGGAATGCTGGAGCTCCCCAGGCTGGGAATGCTGGAGCTCCCCAGACTGGGAATGCTGGAGCTCCCCAGACTGGGAATGCTGGAGCTCCCCAGGCTGGGAATGCTGGAGCTGAGGGAGCAGGACTGGGAATGCTGGAGCTCCCCAGACTGGGAATGCTGGAGCTGAGGGAGCAGGACTGGGAATGCTGGAGCTCCCCAGACTGGGAATGCTGGAGCTCCCCAGGCTGGGAATGCTGGAGCTCCCCAGACTGGGAATGCTGGAGCTCCCCAGGCTGGGAATGCTGGAGCTGAGGGAGCAGGACTGGGAATGGCAGAGCTCCCCAGACTGGGAATGGCAGAGCTGAGGGAGCAGAACTGGGAATGGCAGAGCTGAGGGAGCAGGGCTGAGCGTGGAGAGCTGGGGAACAGCAGGTTCAGCTCCACAGGAATCCAGCATTCACAACCCTGCTGCTCCCTGCAAAGGGAGACACGGGATCAGTCATTAGCTGAATTGGGCTGCAAATGCAGGAGGAGAGCCCAGGCAGTTTTTAGTAGGTCAGCTATCTATTTAAAGTAATTTGAATTATCTCAGGATAATTGAAACCCAGTGTTCATTCATTATTCTCGCTAAATGATGATATCCATACTCTGCCTCACATTTATCTGGTGGCCTCGAAGCCCTTCAGCTCTGCTGTCTGGGGCAGGTCACGGTATTATTTTCCCTCAAATTGCAGCACGTGGAGCCCCAGGTCCTGCAGAGGCAGTGGCTTGGTGACAGCTGGACGGGGAGCGAGTGTCCCCATGTCCTCTGGGGCTGGCTGTGCTCAGCCCTGCAGCGTCACTCTCCTCCTTCAGCCCCAGAGCGCTGCCGGTGCTGCTTCCCCAGGAACACTGCAGGGATTTTCTCTCCAGCAGCGGCTCCGGGGGAATGGGCAGGGTTGGAATGACTGTGGTGCTGGTCCCTGGCTCCCCTGCAGCGGAGGCACAGAGCTCTGGTCACTCAGCTCACCGATGTTCCCCCGCACATTCCGGGTCCGGCTGTGCGGCTGCTGCAGCTCCAGAGGGTCCGGAGAGGAAAATCCCCTCTGCCAGAGCTGGGAATCCATCGAGGAGAGGCTGGAGAGCAGGGAAACCTCCCGGGCTGCTCACAGAGGTGGGTTTTCAGCAGCTGAGAGCTCCTGGGGGCTGCAGGGGACAGGGGGTCCCAGCACGGGGGGGACAGATCCATCCCCCTCCCCAGGGGCTGCAGGGACAGGACAGGGGTGGGACAGGGACAGGGATGGGACAGGGACAGGGATGGGACATGGACAGGGACAGGGACAGGACAGGGACATGGCAGCAGCAGCCAGGAGGGAGAAGATGCTTTCAGTTCAATTTGTCTCACACAGTTTATGGAGAGGGAGGGGAAACACTTTTAAAAATGGATAAAGAGAGAGAGTTCTCTTTTCTTCACTTTATTACACGAGCCTGTGCCATCAGGGATGTGTCCTTGTGCCATCAGGGATGTGTCCCTTGTGCCATCAGGGGATGTGTCCCTGTGCCATCAGGGGATGGATGTGTCCCTTGTGCCATCAGGGATGTGTCCCTTGTGCCATCAGGGGATGGATGTGTCCCTTGTGCCATCAGGGGATGGATGTGTCCCTTGTGCCATCAGGGGATGGATGTGTCCCTTGTGCCATCAGGGGATGGATGTGTCCCTTGTGCCATCAGGGATGTGTCCCTTGTGCCATCAGGGATGTGTCCCTGGGCCATCAGGGATGTGTCCCTGTGCCATCAGGGGATGGATGTGTCCCTGTGCCATCAGGGATGTGTCCCTTGTGCCATCAGGGATGTGTCCCTGGGCCATCAGGGATGTGTCCCTGTGCCATCAGGGATGTGTCCCTGGGCCATCAGGGGATGGATGTGTCCCTTGTGCCATCAGGGATGTGTCCCTGTGCCATCAGGGGATGGATGTGTCCCTGGGCCATCAGGGATGTGTCCCTTGTGCCATCAGGGGATGGATGTGTCCCTGTGCCATCAGGGATGTGTCCCTGTGCCATCAGGGATGTGTCCCTGGGCCATCAGGGATGTGTCCCTGTGCCATCAGGGATGTGTCCCTGGGCCATCAGGGATGTGTCCCTGGGCCACCCCTCCTGTCACAGCAGGGAGGAGGATGCTGGCTGTGCAGACTGAGCTGCTGCTGCCTCAGGGCTGCCCTGGGCCTCGCTCTCCTCTCTCTCCTGGCTTCTTTCATTTGGGGCTTTTCTGTTTGTTTGACTTTGGTTCTTTTCTCCTGGAAGGGAAACTGGATAAAATGTTTTATTTGAATTTCTGCAGATGGAGATGAGGTAACTCGGGCAGGATCTGTCACTGACTCCTGGAATTGAGATCTGGTGCTGCAGTGATTTTCCTGACAGGCAGGACAGCTAAAAAGGGATTTTATTCCTGAGCTGGAGGAGCCCCTGGAATTCCTGAGGCTGGGAAAGAGTCCATTCCTCACAGGTCCCACTGGAGCTGATCCAGAGCAGTTTGTCATCATGTCCAGGGGTTCCTCAGCAGCACGAGGAGATTTCAGCTGTTGTTACACTTTCTGCCTTCAGGGTGAGAGACACAGGTTATTTATCTGTACCCAGGGCTGCAGCTGCAGTTTGTGTGAGGCCCCAGCTTGGGCTCATCCTGAGTTTATCTGACAATCCAGGATGTGCCTGGGGAGCCTGAGCTGTCCCCAGCTCTGAGCTGGGGGTTTGTGCCTGAGCTCTTTCCCTTGGAGGACAGGGATGGGACAAAACTGCTGAGCTTTGGGTCTGCTTTTTGGGTTGTTTTGGCTTTTTAGAATGCAAGATTTAATGAGGACTCCAAAAGCCCAGACAGGAAAAGCTTTTTTTTCCTATTATTGCACAAGAAATCAGAAGGTTCATCCTTGAGGGGTTCAGGCTGCTGTGTTCATTTCTCCAGCTGTTGGGAATATTTCTGGTTTTGGGAAGCTTGAATCACGTGGAAGTGTTGTGAAATGTCCATGTGTCCCTCTGCTCTCCCACACTTTATCCATCCTCACAGAATCCCAGGATGGTTTGGGTTGGAAGGACCTGAAATCCTACCCAGAGCCTGAAATCCCACCCCAGCCATGGCAGGGACACATCCACCGTCCCAGGGTCACTTCCCACTGTCCCCAGGGTCACTTCCCACTGTCCCAGGGTCACCCCCACTGTCCCCAGGGTCACTTCCCACTGTCCCAGGGTCACCCCCACTGTCCCAGGGTCACCTCCCACTGTCCCCAAGGTCACCCCCACTGTCCCAGGCTGCTCCAGCCCCAATGTCCAGCCTGGCCTTGGGCACTGCCAGGGATCCAGGGACAGCCACAGCTGCTCTGGCAATTCCAGCCCAGCCCCTCCCCACCCTGCCAGGGAACAATTCCTGCCCAAGATCCCACCCAAATCTCCCCTTTTCCAATCTCAAGCCATTCCCTGTGTCCTGTCCCTGCAGGCCTTGTCCCCAGTCCCTCTCCAGCTCTCCTGGAGCCCCTGCAGGCCCTGGAGGGGGCTCTGAGCTCTCCCTGGAGCTTCTCCTCTCCAGCTGAGCACCCCCAGCTCTCCCAGCCTTTCCTCAGACCACAGCAGCCTCTTCCCCAGCCCTGCTCTCCCCGAGTTCCCATTTTTGTGCCAAGCAGAAGTGCAAAGCAGAGTGGGAAGCGTTTGAAGTCGAGGTTTTACCTCCCACACAATTCTCCATGTGGGATCTGAGCCCCTGTCCTGCCCTGGGGCTGTGGGACCCCCTGGCACCTCCACACCCCTCAGCTCGCACCAGCTGGGACAAAGCCAACTTCTCCCCACCACAAACAAAAATGAAGCACACCAAAATCCACTTTCACTCCAGGATAAAGGGAGAAACTGCTCGATTTGGGTTTGGTTTTTGGGTTTTTTTCCCTCGCTATTGATCTGGGGGGATGAAAAGCAGAGGATATTGTGGGGGCTCGTGTCACTGTGGTAATGACATCCACACACACTCAGAGATATCGATCCTTCCTGAAGGATTTCTGTGCTTCGTCCAGGAGCTCCCAGTGCCCAGGGCTCATCCAGGGCCCTCAGCAGCCTTTGAAAGGCAGATTATCTCCAGGGCTGCAGCAAGCTGCGGAATTCGGGAGGAAATTATTCTGATATGTAAATGAAACCATGGATGGGGAAAGGTATCGCTCCTAAAATGTGATCAAGGCCAAAGATAAAAGAGATTTGTCATCTGCCCTCTAATAATTGGGATTTAAACGGTGCTCTTGGCATGGGATTGTGGCTGTTTCCTTAACTGGGGGCAGGAGATTGTGCCATTCCCCTGGAGCAGGGGGAGGCTGTGAAATTCAGGCTGTGAAATTCACCCTGCAGTGGCAAAAAGGTGGTGCTGAAAGCTCTGCTGAGTGCTCCTGATGCTCCAGACGTTATTGATGAGCTACGGAGCTTCTCCAGCCCAGCTCCTCATGGCTCTGAACTCAAATCCTTCCAAATCCCAGGGCCTGCAGGGGCTCCAGGAGAGCTGGAGAGGGACTGGGGACAAGGCCTGCAGGGACAGGACACAGGGAATGGCTTGAGATTGGAAAAGGGGAGATTTGGGTGGGATCTTGGGCAGGAATTGTTCCCTGGCAGGGTGGGGAGGGGCTGGGCTGGAATTGCCAGAGCAGCTGTGGCTGTCCCTGGATCCCTGGCAGTGCCCAAGGCCAGGCTGGACATTGGGGCTGGAGCAGCCTGGGACAGTGGGGGTGACCCTGGGGACAGTGGGGGTGACCCTGGGGACAGTGGGGGTGACCCTGGGGACAGTGGGAGGTGACCCTGGGACAGTGGAGGTGTCCCTGGGGACAGTGGAGGTGACCCTGGGACAGTGGGGGTGTCCCTGCCATGGCTGGGGTGGCCCTGGGTGGGATTTCAGGTCCCCCACTCTGGGATTCCCTCATTCCAGCTGTGCTGCTCCCAGCCCTGTTCTCCTGGGAATGGCTCCCTGCTTCCCTCAGGTGTCCCAGAAATCAGCCCCGGGCACAGCGTTCATCTCATTTGGAGCAATTAACACCCAGGAACTGCAGATGATGCTCAGGGGAAGCAGGGAGGGTGATTACAGTGTCTGTAATTAAAAACAGTGCCTGGGGGAGCTCCTGTGGGTTCTGTGGGGAAGAATCCCTGTCCCTGTCTCTGTCCCGTCCCTGTCCCTGTCCCATCCCTGTCCCATCCCTGTCTCTGTCCCTGTCCTGTCCCTGTCCCTGTCCCTGTCCCATCCCTGTCCCATCCCTGTCCCTGTCCCATCCCTGTCCCATCCCTGTCCCTGCACTGGCAGGAGTGTGAAGGACAAACATCCCCAGCCCCTGGGAGCTGCTTTGGTGCTGCTTCATCCACAGGGACAATTCCCAACATCTGCATCCACCCTGGGCTCGGGGAATCTCCTGGGGACTGGGAAGGAGGAGTCTGGGCAGAGCAGGAGAAGGAGCCGGCTCTGGAGCATCAAGTGGCCGCCTTGGCACCGCCAGCGAGTCCGGCCCTCGCCATCTGCACCAACCATCAAAGCCCCATTAGAAACCCGGATTTGTTGTAAATTAGAACATGTAATTAGAAAATGTGTCTGCTAATTGAGTCCCTTTGATGTCGGCTCCAAGACGTGTTGCCGATCCCACAGAGAGCGGGTTTTTAATGCCTTTTATTTATACACATTTCCCCCATTTATTGTTATTTGCAGCTCCCACTCTTCGCTGATCGGAAATATTCGGAAATTCATCGTGCGGAGAGCGGTGTCATCGGGGCTATTTATAAACACGGAGCTGGCACAAAATGCCATTCAGCAAATTCCTTTTTTTAGGTTGCTTCTCTCCACACCCCCCTCCCCGCTCCTTTTTTCCCTTTCTGTTTCCAGCTCCGAAATGAGACATTTCTGTTTCGGCGGGTCCCAGCGGGGATGCTGCGGTAGGTGGCACTCCTCCCTCCCAGCTCCAGCGGGATCCTGCTCTCCTGGAGCGCTGGGAATGCCGTGCCTCAGCATCCCCGGAGCATCCGAGGTGTGAAGAGCAGGTGCTGGGCTCGTTCCCGGTGGGAATGGTGTCCCCGGAGCTCCCTGCAGCTTTCACTGGAGCTGAGCCCTCTGATCCCGGCCAGGGAAGGCACCAGGCTCTGTCTGGGCTGCTCCCGCTCCTGCCCAAGGGGCTGGAGCTGCTCGAGGAAGGAAGCACCGCAGACACGCAAAATAAATAAAAAATATCTTATTACCCTCGTGTGAGCTGAAGGAATTAATGAAATAAACGCACAAAAATATCCTCTGAGGAAAAGAGAGGAGCCAGCCCAGAACTCAATTTCCTGAAGCCGGCTCCAGCGCCGAGTGGGGCCTTCCCAAGGCTTTACTCCTTGTAGGAAACCTCCCCAGCGAGGGGAGAGGGAGGAGGATCAAACCCTGGGGCTCGGCAGCTCCGGGCTCTGCATCCCGGGACACGAAGGGATGAGGGAGAGGAAGGAGGGAGGAAGGAGCCCCAGAGGGATTCTGCAGCTGGGTCAGGAGGGATTCACCCCAACCTCTGCCCGCTCCACACGGGCTGAGCACAGCCAAGGTTTTCCTGGGATTGCCCTGTGGGACCGAGGAGGAGCTGGAGAGCGCCACGATCATCCCAGGCTGCTGCACAGGTGGGATCCAGGGAGCTTCTCCCTGTCCCTGGGAACCAGGGATTGCTGGGATGGAATCCAGGGAGTTTCTCCCTGGGAACCAGGGATTGCTGGGATGGAATCCAGGGAGTTTCTCCCTGGGAACCAGGGATTGCTGGGATGGAATCCAGGGAGTTTCTCCCTGGGAACCAGGGATTGCTGTCCTGGGTGTTTGCCCGTCCCTGGGGCTGGAGAGCCTCTGCAGCAGAGGAGCAGGAAGGATTGTCCTGCAGCTCCCTGATCCCTGGGAACCCTCAAAGCCAGCCCAGCCCTGCAGGCCTGGCTCAGGATTTGGGCCCCAGTGAAGGGAACGCTGCCATTCCCAAAGCCCTGGTGCCAGCAGGCTGGAGGCAGGAATCAGGAAGGATGCACATTGCTGGAGACACACGAGCACAGCACAGGAGTTTAGTGCTCCTAATAAAAAAATCTAATTCCCCTAATCTGGAGGAAACACTAAAAGCTACATGCTACCAATTATTTCCTTCTAGTTTTAATTTGCAGCAATCAGTTATAATGGATGAAATTAATTCTCAGTTTAATTCTGTTGGCTGTGTGCTTAGCATCCCATTTTTTTCCATCTCCCCTTTTCCCAGCTGGAAATTATCTGCATCCAGCTCCAGTGGTGCTGCTTTGGGAGGAACATTGGCCCTGATTATTTACAGCCATGCCAGCCTTTGGTGTGATTCCCCACTCGCTGCAGCTCTGGGGGGTTGAGTCACATCACTTCTGCCTTCCTGTTCACACCTGAGATTTTAACATCGAAATGATGAACATCAACATCTGTATCCTCCATCCTTGGATCCCTGAGTCCATCCTTGGATCCCTGGGTCCATCCCTGGATCCCTGGGTGTATCCATGGATCCCTGAGTCCATCCCTGGATCCCTGAGTCCATCCCTGGATCCCTGAGGTCCATCCTTGGATCCCTGGGTGCATCCATGGATCCCTGAGTGCATCCATGGATCCCTGGGCCCATCCATGGATCCCTGGGTCCATCCCTGGATCCCTGAGTCCATCCCTGGATCCCTGAGGTCCATCCTTGGATCCCTGGGTGCATCCATGGATCCCTGGGTCCATCCATGGATCCCTGAGGTCCATCCATGGATCCCTGAGTGCATCCATGGATCCCTGGGCCCATCCATGGATCCCTGGGTCCATCCATGGATCCATGAGTCCATCCCTGGATCCATGAGTCCATCCCTGGATCCCTGGGTCCATCCATGGATCCCTGGGTGTATCCATGGATCCCTGGGTCCATCCCTGAGCCTGGGCTCTCTCTGGGGCTCTCCCGAGTTGTCCCAGTTAAACTGAAGCTTAGAGAGTCTAGAACTGGTCAGGAACCCTGCACAGAGTGAGGAGCACAATTCACCTCATCCCCTGATGGTTCCACTTCATCCCTGGGGGTTCATCTTCATCCCTCTGATCACCTCTCTTCATCCCTGGGGGTTCATCTTCATCCCTGAGTGTTCACCTTCATCCCTGAGTGTTCACCTTCATCCCTGAGTGTTCACCTCATCCCTCAGGCGCTTCATCTCCATCCCTGATGGTTTTCCTTCATCCCTGAAGGTTCTCCTTCATCCCCCTGATGGATCACTCACCCCCAGCTCAGCTGGGGCGCAGTGAGGATGCTCCAATGGAGGCTGTGAGGATGAGGATGAGGAGGGCCTGGAGCATCTCCTGCCCAGGAAAGGCTGAAGGAGCTGCATGGTCCTGGTGGGTCCCTTCCAGCTCAGGAATTCTGTGATTCCAAACCCACAGCTGGGACAGCCCCTGTTCCTGAGCCCTTGTGGGGAGCTCTGGATTCACCCCCATTTCCCCAGGGTTCTGTCACTGCAGGGAACTGGAGCAGAGTCCAGGCAGAGTCAGAGCGCTGGGGTTTTTACAGCCAGCCCTCTGCAGAGGGTATTTTTGCCTGGCAAGTGCTAAGGGATGACACAGCCCGAGCCAAAGCTGCCATGTGAGGTTTGTGTGGTGC
This sequence comes from Pseudopodoces humilis, assembly GCF_049639895.1. NCBI lineage: Eukaryota > Metazoa > Chordata > Aves > Passeriformes > Paridae > Pseudopodoces > Pseudopodoces humilis. The sequence continues at coordinate 513,578 of NC_142226.1, read as the reverse complement.
TGGATGAGAGCAGGGACACGCCGACACCTCTGGGCACCCCAGAGCAGCTCTGGGGGAGGCTGGCAGCAAAGTCCCCGTGCCCAGAGCCGTTCCCAGCCCTCCATCCCCTCCACACGTGAATGTCCTGCTCTGGAATGCCCCGAGTTAAACCCAGCCCACGCTGCCTTCCCCTGCCCGGAGTGACTGAGACACTGGTGAGGATGCACAGATCCCTCTGGGGCTCGGGGCGCGCTGATCCCCACATCCCCTGTGCCTCCAAACGGTGCCAGACAGCGGGAATGGATGGAACCTTTCATTTCCAGCAAGGAAATGCCAGACACTTTTGGTTTTCAGTGCCAGGAAGCTCCTGTGTGATGTCCAGGTCTGCAGCCAGAGCCTCAAACCTCCCTTCCCCTTTTCCCCCATGATTCCCAGCACAGATCTGTGGAAACCCTCTGGAATGGGAACGGGGCTGGGACCGTGCAGAGCCTCGAGGGGAATGCACAGATAATGGGTGCAGTGCAGAGGTAACGAGGGAGTTATAGGGACTTTATTTATGGGCTCCACATGAAAGTGATATCACAGCATTAAATCTTCCCCCCATTAGCGCTGGAGTGGAGAGCAGCAGTGATCACAGCAAATCTCTGAGAGCCGGGAAAGGCTCTGGAGGCACATCCCACCCCTGGGCTGGGCTGGCACAGACAGCCAGGGCTGCATCAGAGCCCCAGGGAGCTCCTCTGGACAGATCCCTGCTCTCTCTGAGCCCTCAGAGCTCACCCCGCTCCTTCCCCTCCTCTCTGGAACTTTCCCCGCGCTCTGTTCGCCTCCACCCGGGGTCTGACCCCCTCTCCCAGGTGAGGGCACTCAGGTGGGGACTGAGCTGCTCAGAGCTCCAGGGGACATCGCTGAGAGGCAGAAAAACACAGATTTGTGCTGTGGAAATGGTTCTGGTTTCACTGGGCCTGCTCTGTCTGTGCTCCCCATGAGCACGGGGCCAGCAGCCTCCCCCTGCTCCGTGCCAAGGCCTTCCAGGCAAAAGGGATCACTGCAGGAAAGGGAAGTCACCCCTGGCTTTGGAATTCCTTCCCGGAATTTGGAATTCCTTAAAGCCTACCGCAGCTGGGGGTGCATGAGAAGGGCCACTTCATTCATTTACTGCCACACAACAGTGATGGCTCTCATTAAACCCGAAGCAGAAATATTTTCCGTTTTCCATTGGCCAAAAAGTTCTCAAAGTCCTTTGTGGTTCAGTTTTCCCATGACTTTGGAGAGCCATCAACAGAAAGCAAAGATCATCCTGGAACTCCAGAGGTTCCAGTGCAGGGTTTGCTTTCTGCTAAATGCCTCTTCAAATATTCATCTGAAATTAATGGGGGAATGGATTTCCGTTCTGTGATGGGAGACAATGAACCCAGATGTTCCCTCGGCTGCAGGGATTTCAATCCCGGCTTCATTTCAGCTGAGCTTTCTCCTCAGAGCTGCAGGGACGGTTCAGCTGCTGCATCCAACTCCCATTGAACCCAGGAAACAGAAATGAACTGTTCTGATTGAAAAGAGGCTGGAAAGGGACTTTGGACAGGGAGGAACGGCTCCCAGCGCCAGAGGGCAGGGCTGGATGGGACCCTGGGAGGGTGGGGAGGGGCTGGGCTGGAATTGCCAGAGCAGCTGTGGCTGTCCCTGGATCCCTGGCAGTGCCCAAGGCCAGGCTGGACATTGGGGCTGGAGCAGCCTGGGACAGTGGGGGTGACCCTGGGACAGTGGGGGTGACCCTGGGACAGTGGGGGTGACCCTGGGACAGTGGGGGTGTCCCTGCCATGGCTGGGGTGGCCCTGGGTGGGATTTCAGGTCCTTCCAAGCCAGCCCAGCCCAGGACCCCGAGCTCTCCCTGTGCCCCTCTGGTTCCCCCAGAGCTCTCCGGTTCCTGCTCGGTTCAGCTGCCGGGGCTCTCCGGTTTGGCTCCGTGCAGGGAGGATTTCCCTGCCCTCCCCAGTCCTTGATCCGTGCAGGGGCTGCACTTTCACCCTGCCCTGGCTGCTCCCAAATCCGTCCCGGTGCGTTCAGAGCATCCCTGCCCTGCTCGGGGCTGTCATTGACACAAACCCACACTCTTTTATTAAGCAAATTGCTCCCAGGGCCGGCAGAAATCCGCAGCTCTGTCAGCTGCACGCAATCACACACTTGGAGAAAATGAGAGCTGAGATAGAAATCTGTACTTTCATCTTGAAATAATGACTTTTTCAATGTGTAAATCTTGTTTTCCTCAGCCAGCCCAGTGTCTGGACACTCTGCTGCTGTTGTTCCTTCCCGAGCAGCCAGGCCAGCTCTGGCTCCAGCTCCTGTGACCTCCCCGTGCTGTCCCATCCCTTCCCAGCCAAAGTCACTTTTCTGCCGGGTGGCCCTGGCCCCTCCCGGGGTTTGCTGTTCACAAATGATCATTATCCGTGCGTGTCCTGCCGTGCTGAGCAGCCCCAGCTCCTCGTGTCACGTCTCGTTAGCTCTGAAGTCACTTAGCAAAGACGTTCAGTCTGCAGCTGGGTGCAGCTGTCTGCTGTGTGCCACTTGCTCTCAGCTCTCGGCCTTTGGGATCTTCATGCCATGGCTCTGGGCCTCAGTTTACCTTTCTCCCCTGCTCACTGGAGGAGGAAACGGATTTTTATTCTAATTTTTGCTGTGTTTTATTTTGATTTTTCAAGAAGCAGTGCGGCTCCTGGCAGCTGTTTGAGCTTTTGCAGAGGAGCACAAAGGCAGAGCAGCCGGGCCCGGGGCTGTGGGAGGCTCTGGTGCCCGGCACTGCTGCCCTGCTGCTTCCTCCCTGCACTTCAGACATCCCCGGCTTCCCCTCCCTGCCGTGCCCCCGGTGCCCAGCCCTGCCAGGGGTGACTTCATTAACACTTGGAGAAGGCACCTGAAGTGGAAAATCCTTTGTGAGTGCCTGCTTTGGGCAGCGGGGAGGGGCTGTCACAGCGGCTCAGGGCTCCCCTGGAACTGTCACCAGAGCTCCCCTGGAACTGTCACCAGGGGTCCCCTGGAACTGTCACCAGAGCTCCCCTGGAACTGTCACCAGAGCTCCCCTGGAACTGTCACCAGGGCTCCCCTGGAACTGTCACCAGAGCTCCCCTGGAACTGTCACCAGAGCTCCCCTGGAACTGTCACCAGAGCTCCCCTGGAACTGTCACCAGGGGTCCCCTGGAACTGTCACCAGGGCTCCCCTGGAACTGTCACCAGGGCTCCCAGCCAGGGCCACCCGGAGGGACACAGCAGGGCTGGCACTGTGCTGGGACAGGTGACAGGGGACAGGGGACAGAGCAGGGCTGGCACTGTGCTGGGACAGGGGACAGGGGACAGAGCAGGGCTGGCACTGGCACTGTGCTGGGGGGGACAGAGCAGGGCTGGCACTGTGCTGTGGCAGGGGACAGGGGACAGAGCAGGGCTGGCACTGTGCTGGGACAGGGGACAGGGGACAGAGCAGGGCTGGCACTGTGCTGGGACAGGGGACAGGGGACAGAGCAGGGCTGGCACTGTGCTGGGGTGACAGGGGACAGGGGACAGAGCAGGGCTGGCACTGTGCTGGGACAGGGGACAGAGCAGGGCTGGCACTGTGCTGGGACAGGGGACAGGGGACAGAGCAGGGCTGGCACTGTGCTGGGACAGGGGACAGGGGACAGAGCAGGGCTGGCACTGTGCTGGGACAGGGGACAGGGGACAGAGCAGGGCTGGCACTGTGCTGGGACAGGGGACAGGGGACAGAGCAGGGCTGGCACTGTGCTGGGACAGGGGACAGGGGACAGAGCAGGGCTGGCACTGTGCTGGGACAGGGGACAGGGGACAGAGCAGGGCTGGCACTGTGCACTGGCACTGTGCTGGGACAGGGGACAGGGGACAGAGCAGGGCTGGCACTGTGCTGCAGGGGACAGGGGACAGAGCAGGGCTGGCACTGTGCTGGGACAGGGGACAGAGCAGGGCTGGCACTGTGACAGAGCAGGGTGACTGTGGGGACAGGGGACAGAGCAGGGCTGGCACTGTGCTGGGGTGACAGGGGACAGGGGACAGAGCAGGGCTGGCACTGTGCTGGGGTGGGACAGGGGACAGAGCAGGGCTGGCACTGTGCTGGGACAGGGGACAGGGGACAGAGCAGGGCTGGCACTGTGCTGGGGTGACAGGGGACAGGGGACAGAGCAGGGCTGGCACTGTGCTGGGGTGACAGGGGACAGAGCAGGGCTGGCACTGTGCTGGGGTGGGACAGGGGACAGAGCAGGGCTGGCGCTGTGCTGGGGTGACAGGGGACAGAGCAGGGCTGGCACTGTGCTGGGGTGGGACAGGGGACAGAGCAGGGCTGGCACTGTGCTGGGACAGGGGACAGAGCAGGGCTGGCACTGTGCTGGGCTGACAGGGGACAGGGGACAGAGCAGGGCTGGCACTGTGCTGGGACAGGGGACAGGGGACAGAGCAGGGCTGGCACTGTGCTGGGACAGGGGAGCTGAAGGACAAGGACAGCCTGGAAGAGCCGAGCTGGCCCAGACAAGCCAGCAGAGCTGTTGGCAGAAGGCTCAGCAGGGTCCCGGGCCTCTGATGCATTTTCACACCGACTTTTTGCATTCTCTCCATGTTTCTTTCTATTTCTACACCTGGATCATGGCCAGAACGAAAAAGAAGAAGGGCAGATAGAAAACTTAGTGCTTTTCAATTAAACAGGAAGCTCTTTGCCATTGAAAGCGAGCTTATTTAGACATTAAATCAAAATCAAATGCTTGCACTATCAGTGCTGCTCGCAGTCTGATAATTAATGATGGCTCTCCCCAGCGAAACCCTCGGTGTTCTGTCAGCACCGCTGTAAGCTTTGATCAAAAGCTTTTTAAGTCGTTTCAGAAGCTGGATCTGTAAAATAAAAATAACCCAGAGTGGTAATTCTCTGCCCAAGAAATAAATAATAAAGGCTGGGAGCGTTTAAGTGTTGGCTGTCAGCTCATCAAGGATTCCAGCGTCACAGGCTGAGGGAGCTGCGAGGGAAGGAAGGAAGGAAGGAAGGGGTTTCTGGGCACTGAGGTGGGCACTCCTTTACATCCCTCTGCCAGCAGGAAGGAGTCTCAAGGCAGATGTGAATTATTTCTGCCTTTTCTGCACTCTCTGTGCTGGAAAGGGATCTGAGTGCCGGTGAAAATCAGGCTCAGTTGTTATGGAAATAGCAGAAACCCAGCCAGAGCTGCCCAGCCCTGGCTGCGAGCTGGGAGGGGATGGGAGGGATGGGACAGGAGGGATGGGACAGGAGGGGATGGGACAGGAGGGGATGGGACAGGAGGGGATGGGAGGGATGGGACAGGAGGGATGGGACAGGAGGGATGGGACAGGAGGGATGGGAGGAATGGGACAGGAGGGGATGGGACAGGAGGGATGGGAGGAATGGGACAGGAGGGGATGGGACAGGAGGGATGGGACAGGAGGGGATGGGACAGGAGGGGATGGGAGGGATGGGACAGGAGGGGATGGGACAGGAGGGGATGGGACAGGAGGGGATGCGACAGGAGGGAGGGGAGGAATGGGACAGGAGGGGATGGGACAGGAGGGATGGGACAGGAGGGGATGGGACAGGAGGGGATGGGACAGGAGGGGATGGGACAGGAGGGATGGGACAGGAGGGGATGGGAGGGATGGGACAGGAGGGGATGGGAGGGATGGGACAGGAGGGGATGGGAGGGATGGGACAGGAGGGGAGGGGAGGGGGGGGACAGAAGGGATGGGACAGGAGGGATGGGACAGGAGGGGATGGGAGGGATGGGACAGGAGGAGATGAGGCAGGAAGGAAGGAAGGAGGGAGGGAAGGAAGGAAGGAAGGAAGGAAGGAAGGAAGGAAGGAAGGAAGGAAGGAAGGAAGGAAGGAAGGAAGGAAGGAAGGAAGGAAGGAAGGAAGGAAGGAAGGAAGGAAGGAAGGAAGGAAGGAAGGAAGGAAGGAAGGAAGGAAGGAAGGAAGTGGCGGAAGGAAGGAAGGAAGGAAGGAAGGAAGGAAGGAAGTGGCGGAAGGAAGGAAGGAAGGAAGTGGCGGAAGGAAGGAAGGAAGGAAGGAAGGAAGGAAGTGGAGGAAGGAAGGAAGGAAGGAAGGAAGGAAGGAAGGAAGGAAGGAAGGAAGGAAGGAAGGAAGGAAGGAAGGAAGGAAGGAAGGAAGGAAGGAAGGAATGAAGGAAGGAAGGAAGGAAGAGGAAGGAAGGAAGGAAGGAAGGAAGGAGGGAGAGAAGGAAGGAAGGGAGGGAGGAGGGAGGAAGGGAGGAAGGGAGGGAGGAAGGGAGGGAGGAGGAGGGAGGGAGGAAGTAGGAGGAGATGAGGCAGGAGGAGATGAAGCAGGAGGAGATGAGGAAGGAGGAGATGAAGCAGGAGGAGATGAGGAAGGAAGGAAGGAAGGAAGCAGGAGGAGATGAGGAAGGAGGAGATGAAGCAGGAGGAGATGAGGAAGGAAGGAAGGAAGGAAGGAAGCAGGAGGAGATGAGGAAGGAGGAGATGAGGCAGGAGGAGATGAGGAAGGAGGAGATGAGGCAGGAGGACATGAGGCAGTCTGGATGTTGCTCACTCCATGTCCTCAGTGTGGGATTGGTGCACTTGGGAGTCTGGAGCACACGGAATGTGAGAACTGGGAGTTGTGTGGAGCACTGGAGGGACAAGAGGCCTGGATTTGTCATCTCCAAGGGTTGTAATTGTGGTAATTAACGGTGTTTGTAGGTCCTGAGCTGGCTGCAGGAAGATTTTACACAGTGCATCTTCCTCAGAACGATTTCCATTACTGGGAGCAGATAAAAACTGACACGGGCTCAGGGTGACTCGGGAAATCAATAAACAATAACACTTAGCATGAAAACAAATAAATTAACCCAATCAGAGGAGCTGCTGAGAGCCCATCAGACTTGTTAGACAGATGAAGTCAAATGTCACTCCCCGGGCTGAGCAGTTGCTCCGGCAGACACGCCAGGCTCCTCCGAGGATGATTTTCTCAAGCTCTTTAGGACTGAGCTTGTTTCCATCTGCCAAACTCAGTCTGAATCAAGCAGAAGGAGACAGACAGGCTCCAAAATCCCTCATTTCCCTGGGAGGGGCTGCTGTGCTCTGCTCTCTGCAGTGCCTGGCCAGGGGCTCACAGCCCTTTGGGGCTGCACAGCGAGCTCAGCCCTGCGGGGTGAGCTGGGACGAGCCCCTGCCCCAGTGGGGTGGAACCAGCCTGCAGGAGGGAATCACTAATTAAAGTGTTCTATAACTGCAGGGGAATCAGAGAGTCGGGGAATGGGTTGGGTTGGGAGGGACCTGAAATCCCATTCCATGAGCAGGGTCACCCCCACTGTCCCAGTGACACCCCCACTGTCCCAGGGTCACCTCCACTGTCCCAGGGTCACCCCCACTGTCCCAGGGTCACCTCCACTGTCCCCAGGGTCACCTCCCACTGTCCCAGGGTCACCTCCACTGTCCCAGGGTCACCTCCACTGTCCCCAGGGTCACCTCCCACTGTCCCAGGGTCACCCCCACTGTCCCCAGGGTCACCCCCACTGTCCCCAGGATCACCCCCACTGTCCCAGGGTCACCCCCACTGTCCCAGGCTGCTCCAGCCCCAATGTCCAGCCTGGCCTTGGGCACTGCCAGGGATCCAGGGACAGCCACAGCTGCTCTGGCAATTCCAGCCCAGCCCCTCCCCACCCTTCTCCTCTCCAGGTGAGCCCCCCCAGCTCTCCCAGCCTCTCCCCACAGGAAATACCTGATTTTAACCTCACTTCTGGCTCATTTCCCACACAAACCCAGCTCCAGTCCCTGCACAGAACTGGGAATTTCCTCTGCTTGGACTCCTCAGTCCAACCCCCAAGGTGGCACCTCCAGCCCCTCTGGTCCTGCTCCCTCCCCACACAGCTGGGCTGGGACCCTCCCCTTCCATCCCCTGGGGCAGCAAACGTTTAAAATGATTTATTGAGTGATTTCATGTCAGCTGGGCTGTGCCTGGCCTTGCTGGGCAGGAACAGCCAGGAACCAGCTCCGGCGCCCAGGGATCCCGGGATGAGCCAATCTGGGTCTCACCTCCAGCCCCCCAGGGAGCTCAGGAGCCCCTTGGGCTCCAGACCTCGAGGAAGGGCTTTTCCAAGAGAAGTTCCAAGGAAAAAGAAGTGAAAATCCATTTTTTTTCACCAGTGGGTGGATAATCCATAAAGTGTTTGTGTCTAATCTGAGGCTTTATTTAGATCAGTTCTTCTGAATTTTGACCTTTTCATCCTTAATTGTTTTCTGTCTTTATAAGTTCAATTAAATTTTTAATTGGAAAATCAGCTTTAACAGCAAAGCAGGGCTTTAAATGGAGAAAATATCGAAAGAGGGAGTTTCAGACTTCAGAACTTTCTGAACACTTAAAAGTCCAGATAAATCAAAATGGACTTTTTCCTTTGAAAACTTCTGGCTCCAGCACATCAGTATTTCTCCGTGGGGGAAAAGATGAGGGAATTTCCTGGGCGATTTCCCAACATTTCTGGTACCTGCAGTAGCTGTTTAAAACCCTTTCACATCCTTTCACCCTCCCACACACACTGCTGAGAAATAAATCCTCTGGAAATGGAAATCAGGCTTGAAGTAAACAGATTAGTAATGGTTATTTGGTAACACTTTATTAATTAAATGTCCTAAATACATTTAAACCTAGGCATTTAATTTAGATTTATTGGGATAATTTAGATTTATAAGAATCGTTATTATACCTTAAGTACAGTAAATGCCAACTGATTTTTATAGACAATATTTACTGAGGTGTAACCACAGTGCAAAATTTAATTATCTCCATCGTGAGTTAGAAGGACAGGCCAGAGGGTTCGGCCCCAGGACTGCTGGGGGCTGCCAGGGCAGGCACCGAGCTCTGCCCTGTCCTGAGCTTCCAGATCCTTCCCAGGAGTGCCAAGAGCTCCACAGGGAAATCTTTCAGCTCGTGGTTCCCCTGGAGAGGAGAAGCTCCAGGGAGAGCTCAGAGCCCCCTCCAGGGCCTGCAGGGGCTCCAGGAGAGCTGGAGAGGGACTGGGGACAAGGCCTGCAGGGACAGTGTCGCTCTATTAGGAACGGCGAGAAGAGCGACACAGACTCTCTAAGGAGTCAAACAGGAGAATTTCTCTCAGTTTATTACCTCAGGTCTTTTTTATAGACCGATACGTGGAAAGTACAGAAAAGAAACTCTTATTAGTTAGTAAACTACTACATCACCATCATTGGTCAGTGGGGCTCACCACCCCTCGACCTTCTCCTGCAAGAAAACAAGGAACAGACAAACAGCACCTGCAAGGCTGTTTTCTGTCTCTGAGGATTGTTTTAAATCCTCCTTATGAATTCCCAGGCCACTTTCTCAGGCAAGACTGACAAAGCTATGTGGCCTGCAGTTTCACATGCTCTCTGTTTCAGAGTTAGCATCTATAGGACAGGACACAGGGAATGGCTTGAGATTGGAAAAGGGGAGATTTGGGTGGGATCTTGGGCAGGAATTGTTCCCTGGCAGGGTGGGGAGGGGCTGGGCTGGAATTGCCAGAGCAGCTGTGGCTGTCCCTGGATCCCTGGCGGTGCCCAAGGCCAGGCTGGATGGGTTTGGAGCAACCTGGGACACAAAAACTGCTTGAACAGGGCCTCAGGCTCCCAGCTCCTGGGGAGGAATAAAGAGAGCCAAATCTCCTGACTCACACCAATGTTGTGCTGGAAATGAAGACGGTTCTGTTGTGTGAACGTTCCGAGGAGCACGGAGCGCTCGGAACATGTTCCAAATGTCAAACGGATTATACTCCAGTGCCCTTATTGTTTCATGTAATTCTCATCTAATGTCACCCCTGGCAACAATAACACAATATTCACTCTGATGTGGCCTCGCTGAATGTTTTTAAGCGATGAGGAGATTGCTGGGGGAGCGGGGGGGATGGAGAGGAGCCCCCAGTTCCATCCCTCAGGATTATGGAGTTTGCAGCTCCTGACACCTGCAGCCTGAGCAGCTCGGGAAGAGCTCTCATCAGGAGCTTTGTCTCTGCTGGAATACAACCAGGGAGCCCTGGGCTGGGAGCAAACAGCCGAGGAACACGGGGAGAGCAGAGGCACTGCAGGGGACACATCAGCTGAATTTCCCCAGGCTGAGCAGAGCAAGGCCAGGCCAAAGGGAGCTGATTCCGTGGGAGGGAAGGGAGGGAGGGAGGAGAAAATGACTGCGAAGGTGGAAATGCCAAGAGGCAGTGTGGGTTCAGCCTCTGTTGTTTGATTTCTCCCTGGACCCAGAGGTCTCCCTGAAGCAATTCACGGACCCAGCAGCCAAAGGCCAGGACCTGGGGTCCCTCCTGCTTCCAGGAGAATTCCTGGGCAAGGCCAGTGGCAACCCCACCCTGCAGCAGCAGCCCAGGCACCGGGGGCACCCGGGGAGAAGGGAAAAGCTCAGCTCCCCCTCCTCAGTCTCAGCAAGGTGAGCTCCAGCCAGTGCAGGGATAACTCTGGAATCTCTCCTGGAACACATCCCTGTCCTGCCCTGCACAGGGCACCCAGCTCTGAGCATCCCTGTCCTGCACAGGGCACCCAGCTCTGAGCATCCCTGTCCTGCACAGGGCACCCAGCTCTGAGCATCCCTGTCCTGCACAGGGCACCCAGCTCTGAGCATCCCTGTCCTGTCCTGCACAGGGCACCCAGCTCCGAGCATCCCTGTCCTGTCCTGCACAGGGCACCCAGCTCCGAGCATCCCTGCCCTGCACAGGGCACCCAGCTCCGAGCATCCCTGTCCTGCACAGGGCACCCAGCTCCGAGCATCCCTGTCCTGCACAGGGCACCCAGCTCCGAGCATCCTCATCCTGCACAGGGCACCCAGCTCCGAGCATCCCTGTCCTGCACAGGGCACCCAGCTCCGAGCATCCCTGTCCTGTCCTGCACAGGGCACCCAGCTCCGAGCATCCTCATCCTGCACAGGGCACCCAGCTCCGAGCATCCCTGTCCTGCACAGGGCACCCAGCTCTGAGCATCCCTGTCCTGCACAGGGCACCCAGCTCCGAGCATCCCTGTCCTGTCCTGCACAGGGCACCCAGCTCCGAGCATCCCTGTCCTGTCCTGCACAGGGTACCCAGCTCCGAGCATCCTCATCCTGCACAGGGCACCCAGCTCCGAGCATCCCTGTCCTGCACAGGGCACCCAGCTCTGAGCATCCCTGTCCTGCACAGGGCACCCAGCTCTGAGCATCCCTGTCCTGTCCTGCACAGGGCACCCAGCTCTGAGCATCCCCCTGCCCTGCACAGGGCACCCAGCTCCGAGCATCCCTGTCCTGCACAGGGCACCCAGCTCCGAGCATCCCTGTCCTGCACAGGGCACCCAGCTCTGAGCATCCCTGTCCTGCACAGGGCACCCAGCTCCGAGCATCCCTGTCCTGCACAGGGCACCCAGCTCCGAGCATCCTCATCCTGCACAGGGCACCCAGCTCCGAGCATCCCTGTCCTGCACAGGGCACCCAGCTCCGAGCATCCCTGTCCTGTCCTGCACAGGGCACCCAGCTCCGAGCATCCCTGTCCTGCACAGGGCACCCAGCTCTGAGCATCCCTGTCCTGTCCTGCACAGGGCACCCAGCTCTGAGCATCCCTGTCCTGTCCTGCACAGGGCACCCAGCTCCGAGCATCCCTGTCCTGTCCTGCACAGGGCACCCAGCTCCGAGCATCCCCCTGTCCTGCACAGGGCACCCAGCTCTGAGCATCCCTGTCCTGCACAGGGCACCCAGCTCCGAGCATCCCTGCCCTGCACAGGGCACCCAGCTCCGAGCATCCCCCTGTCCTGCACAGGGCACCCAGCTCTGAGCATCCCTGCCCTGCACAGGGCACCCAGCTCCGAGCATCCCTGTCCTGCACAGGGCACCCAGCTCCGAGCATCCCTGTCCTGCACAGGGCACCCAGCTCCGAGCATCCCTGTCCTGCACAGGGCACCCAGCTCCGAGCATCCCTGCCCTGCACAGGGCACCCAGCTCCGAGCATCCCTGTCCTGCACAGGGCACCCAGCTCCGAGCATCCCTGTCCTGCCCTGCACAGGGCACCCAGCTCCGAGCATCCCTGTCCTGCCCTGCACAGGGCACCCAGCTCCGAGCATCCCCCTGCCCTGGGGGCTGCACATCCCACCCTCCTGCCCCTGCTGAGCTCCACTTCCCACCAATCCCTTCATTCCACATAAACATCATCCCTGGGAATCCCTCAGATGAAAATAATATCAACAGAACTGATTGCCGTTTCCTGTGTGGCTGCCTGAGTAACGGGAACCAGATGATGTTTATCTTTAAAAAAATGAAAATGCCAATAAAAAGGTAATTTAAAAAACAAAAAAATTCTCCTCCTGGTATTTTGCTGTTGCAGCTGGAGAAACAACAGGGCCGTGCCACATCTGTGTGTTCAAACCCAGCAGGAAAAACGGGCTTTGTTCCAGGGTTCAGGGAAGGTACAACCTCCACGGCCCCGTTTCCAAGTGGAACTCCTGATATTCACAGCATAACTCCATTTTAAGCATTTCTGTGGGATGAGCTTAATAAGTGAAGGGCTTGTGAACATTCCTGCTGGGAGCACAGGTCAGGGCTCCAGGGCTGGGCTGTGCCCTCTGCAAGGCGGAGCTGGAGGGGAGGTTTATCATGGGGAGAACGGTGTAAGTCACTTCTGTTCAGAGATCTCAGCTATTTATACACATTCACACAGTTCTGGAGCTCCTTCCCCCACACCAACAGCATGAGATTGAAATAAGGGGGAAAAACCTCACTAAAATCCCATTTTGAACCCTCTGGCAGGACAGAGTGTAACTCTGGGGATGGATGAGGGACACTGAGGGAATTTATTGTCCCCAGTAAAGAGAAAACTTCATCCCATGAATATCAGAACGTTTCTATCTGAGCAGATGTCAAGCTCGGAGAACTCTTTCCAACCCTTCCCGCCTCCACTGCTTCCCAAAGTTTCCATCCCTCAGGGTGGGATTATTACTGATTGATCCCTTTCACCAGCTGAATTCTCGGGTGTTTATTTGCTTTGTGTCTTTCAATTCTGTGAACAAAATCCTGTTGTTTTTTTCTTTTGCCATTTTTGGTCCCAATTATAAAAGAAAGACTCGTCAAGTGCCACAAATGGAATGGCCAAATTGCAGCCCAGGGGTGCCCACACCAAGGGAAATAAGGAAATCAGGGCATTTCTGTGCACTGGGAAAACAGAGCCCTGCGTTGCCAGAGCCTGCTTTGAGCCCTGGGGCCTGCCTGAGTGCAGGGCAATCCTCCAGCTTCAGCTGATCCTGCAGGAAAAGGCCCAAAACCTGCAAGGCTCTGCCCAGCCTCGGGAAAACAGTTTTATTTGGAGCTGAGCATTTCCTTCCCTCGCCACGGCATCATCCCAGCAGCAGCTGGCCAGGAGCTGTGGCAGAACGAGAGACCTGCCTGTGGATTTTGTCCCCAGGAGCTCTCCAGGATAGCAGGGGCCTGGATCTGAGGGATCCAGGAGAGCAAGAGAGGCAGGAATTGATGATGGAATCACGCCTCATTTGATCATTTCCATCCTTTGGTGTCTCCAGTGCAAGAGCAGAGGGCGAACAGGAAGATCCAGCAGTCCCTGGCAGCTCTGGATGTTGCAGAGGTGTTTTGCAGCCCTGGAGTGATTCTCTGAGGTTCCCAGGGATGCAGAGCAGGCTCTGGGATCCCCTCGCTGCCAGCCAGGGCTGTTTGCAAACCCCTGCTGGACTCCAGATGTTTGGTGCAGTGCAGGAATGGGGTTATTCCCAGTCAGGAGGGGGCTGTGCCTCCCTGGCTGGCTCCGGGATGTCCTTGGGTTGGGATCCACAGTAAATGTGATATCAGCACAGGCACTGACGCCTCTGAAGCCAGCGGCTAAATTTGGGATTTTTACGTTGTAATAAATCTTGTTCTCTACAAAGCCTGGACAAACCTTAAATCAAAACCTTTCTCCACTCCCCTCTCGTCAGTTATTGATTGGGGCATTATCCATCCAGTAACCACGAGGAGAACACGCCATAACCGTGATGGATCTGCCCAATTCCTGGCACTAATCCTGGGATAAGTGCCTGCTTTTCTGCCCACCCCTGGCTGCGCTTTATTCCAGAGGCCTTCTCCTCTGGCCCATCCTGATGAAAGGACGGCAGCAGAGTGACGGACGAGGATTTTCCAGGTGACTTTCTGCCCAGGTAGCTGGCACCCCCCACAGTGGGCAAATCTCAGCCCTCTCCCAAAATAACGCTCCTCCAGGCAAAAAAATTACTGTGAAAAGAGAAGGAAGGGAGGGAGGCGGAGAGGAGAGGAGGAGTGAGGAGCAGATAAAGAGGGGTAAACAGGAAAAGTGGCCAGGTCACAATTCCAAAGGCAGAACCCCCAAACAAGAGACAGGAGCACTAGAGGGTCAGAGAGGGCTCTGTGCAAACGTGGGTGCAGCAAAAGGGCTAAAACTGTTCCCAAAATGCCCTGGGAATCCAAGTGCTTTGGGATCAGCATCACGGATTTATACATTTCTTTTCCTGCTGTCCCTCACAGGTGAATGTCCAGGGTCTCACTTCACTTCTGTTCCAAATCCTTCCTCCCCCCTTGCTGCTGCTGGCAGCACCCAAAAATCCCCCTGCCAGTGTTTTGTTGAGGGCAGGGAGGCTGGGGAAGACAACAATTCCCCTGCCCTGGCTGGTTTTGCCATGTTAAACACCAAAAAGAAATGCTATTATGAACATACTGTAACTCAGACTCATCCCTGAGCAGATTTCACTTTGGTGGAATAAATTCATCCCCGCCAGATTTCAGAGCCGGCCGTGCCTGGGACCTAATGAATCCAACCAGCTCAGGATAACAATAATTTCTACAAATCTGCTTATCTGGGCTAAATGTTTATCCCTTTAGCTGCAAACCTCTTGATCCCAAATCATTGTTATAAAACATAAGCAGGGAGTGTCTGCACGAGCCTGTAATTGAAAGGCACTTATTTGCTCAGCTGCTCAGCACAAAGGCAGGGATTGAAGTGCTGGTACCTCCAGATCCCCCATTTGATTCATTCCTGCAGAACAGCACAGGGGAGGCTCTGAACAGCTCCTTGAGAAGAGGGCAGCCCGCAGGAACTGCTGTGGGGAGCGTGGCCCAGGCTCTGGGGCACAACAGGGGCAGCAAACTCAGCCTCTCCATAAAGCTGGGGCAAAACAGAGACAAAACTGCCTGGGCTGCCTGATCTGAGAGCGCTGAAATGCTGATTATGGGCTGTGATTAATCTGCTGGGGCTGGCTCACAGCGCTCCTGGCTCCAGTACAGCGTGTGCAGTGAGAGGATGGAGGGGGCTGAGGGAGTGGGAGCACATTCCCACTCTGGGATTGCCTGCACAGTCCCAAGGGATGAAGGAAAGGGAGACCCTGCAAGGGGGACCTGGCACTGTGGGGAAACCTCTGTGGCAATGCTGGGATCATCAAATAAAACAATCACAGAAAGGTTTGGGGTGAAAGAGACCTCAAATCCCACCCATCCACCCCAGCCATGGCAGGGACACCTCCCACTGTCCCCAAGGTCACCTCCCACTGTCCCAGGGTCACCCCCACTGTCCCCAGGGTCACCTCCCACTGTCCCCAGGGTCACCTCCCACTGTCCCAGGGTCACCCCCACTGTCCCCAGTGACACCTCCCACTGTCCCCAGGGTCACCCCCACTGTCCCAGGGTCACCCCCACTGTCCCAGGCTGCTCCAGCCCCAATGTCCAGCCTGGCCTTGGGCACTGCCAGGGATCCAGGGACAGCCACAGCTGCTCTGGCAATTCCAGCCCAGCCCCTCCCCACCCTCCCAGGGAACATTCCCTGATCCCAAGATCCCATCTGGCAGAGGGAAGTCATTCCCCATGTCCTGTCCCTCTGTTCTTTGTCCAAAGTCCTTCTCCATTTTTCCTGTAGCTCCTTCAGACACTGGAAACCCAATATTAGGTGGCCCCAAAGCCTTTTCTTCTCCAGGCTGAACAACCCCAGTGCTCTCAGCCTTTCCCTGTGGGACAGTCTCCTGCAGACCCCAATGTGACACCTCCCCTGTGATCCCAAACAAGGGATTGCAGCTTTCCCTGAGCCCCCAGGGAAGGAGGGGGTGTGGGGGAGCCAGTTCAGTGCAGGGCCAGCCCCAGGAGGATGGGGATTCCAGAGTCACCCTTCCCATGGGAATGCAGCAGTAAAGCAGAGCTTTCCCTGGAACGGGCTCAGGGATGGCCCCGAGGGCTGGACACGGCCAGCAGAAGGGACAGGAGGGGCAGATGGCCCAGCACTCACCATTATTTCAGGTACACTGGACCTCGGTTGTTTCCAGCAGTGAAACCTTGGCTCTCGCTCCTGTGTCACTTGGCAATTTGTCTCCATCCAATATTGCTTCAGTAGCGTTCAGATAAACAAATTAAGGGAGGAGAAAGCAACAAATGCAGCTTAAGACTAATTCCCCTCCACCCCCTGAATCACTGAGGGCCTTGAAGAGTGTTCAGAGCCAAATTACACTTCAGTGCACAGGATTTAATTTGCATCTGCCAACTTCAGAAGGGGGATTTAGTCAGACAGGGCATTTGCATGCCATAAAAGGAGCTGATCTCTAATTAAACTAATATCGTGTTGGAGTTTCTGCAGCGATAACGGGGAAGACAAAACACGCAGGTCTTGGCAGGAAGAAGGAGCAGGCTGGGAGCACAGGAGGGGAACAGCTCCTCTAAAACCTGCCAGACACAGAGGGGGCATTTCAGGGTGGTGGGAGGATCCTGTGCTAGAGATAGAAATAATTCCATAAAAGAAAGACTTCCAAAGTCTTGGCACCATTTATGCAGTGTTTATTCCCAGGAAATGCACCCAGGTGTTGGGAAGCTCCCTCAGCAGAGCCTGACAGCACCAATTCCTGGCAGGAACAGGATGATTTCCTGGAAAAAAAATATTAAAGTCCCTTCTCTTTTACATGATCTGACATTTCTGGGAACGTGAAGTCAAACCAGCTTTTCTAATTTTACTCTCCAGCTTTGATTGGGGCACAGCTTGGGGTTTGTCCAGGGTTTTCAGCAGTCACTGAGTGAGAGGGAGGTGAGGCTCTGCCATGAGGTTCATTAATTCCTGGTGTTCCTCCACACCCCAGCATTCCCAGCCCCACCCCTGGAAGGATGCTGAGGAGTATGACAGCCAGAATCCCTTGAACAAATACACAAAACATCCAACAGCCAAGCAGAGATCTGTTATAGAATTGTCTTTGGCTCTGCCGGATCAATTCTGGTTTTTAACAATTCCTGCAAGGAGGAAACTCTCCCAGGGCAGCTCGGCCACAGGAGACAGACGGGTTTGCTACCTGCCATCAGAGTCAGGAAAACCAATAAACTCTGGCAATTATTGTCACAGACTAATGCATTTTGGGCCCAGGGAGGAACACAATTAGAATATCTAGCCTGATTTCTTGCTCTCCAATGTCCCCAAGTGATTCCTTTCCTGAGCCTGGGTCTGAAGCAGGAGGAGCCTTTGAGGGGGACACCCCACCTTGATTCAGAGACACCCCAGGACAGAGCAGCAGCCTCATCCTCGTGAGCCCTGCAGGGAGCAATCACTGCCTGCCTCAAACCTGGCCATGGATTTGCTGCTTTAGTACTTCCAGTGCTCATCTCCGAGCTCCTGGAATCACACACAGATCCAACAGGGATCCTTCTCCTCCCTGGGACTGTCCAAGGCCGGCCTGGAGCTCTTTTGTGCATTCCATACCCCAAAGCTCCAGTCTGTGATGGGAAGGCCAGCTCCAGGTTAATTTTCAGATGATTTTTTATTTGTTTCCCACTCAGGTGCTCCTGGCTTGCAGCACTTACCCAAGCAAACATCCCTGGTGCCTCTCTCCCAGGAAACAGACGCACGTGGATCAAACTGTGTTTATTTTCCCCCGGTGACTCAGGGCTGTGCATACGGCGCTGTGTGTGGCATTTCCCGCTCCTCAAAGAAAGCAAACTCCCACATGACATTAAAGCTTGGCTCTGGAGGAGTTCAGTGATTTAAAGATGAAAGCACCCAAGTGAAATATCCTTTGGACAGAGCTAAAGCAGGTGACTTTTCGAGGTGAGGGGATTTGTGTGTCGGGTTCTGATCTCTGCTCCAGCGATCCCCGGCTGGGCTAATCCCCTGCAAGGATAAAAGCTGCTGCTGGCCCTGCTGGGGAAAACAAGTTCTGCCCTGGCAGAAGTCAGTTCTTAGCAACCCCCTGAGTCATCAAAGCCTCCCAGACTCTTGGGGTTTGTGTTTCCTGAGCTGGTAAAGCAGCGGTGGGGTGACCTTGGAGGACAGAGACCACCCCTCCCCAGGTGACCTCACCTTCCCTGGGTCCCACCTGCTCATGCCCGTGGGAAGGGAGAGGGCTGTCTCCAAGGGAAAAAGAAAAGGAGATGTTTCATTTTCTGCAGGATCAGCTCAGTTCTGACCCCAGCCCCAGCTTTACTTCGCCAAAATCCACAACTTCCAGTAGATTTATTTAAAAAGCAAAGGAAGAATCAGGAGAAGCTCATCCAATGTGCTGCTTTCCAGCCCTGGGCTCATCCCCTGCGATGGAGATCTCACCAGCCCTTTATTGATTAACAACCAGCGGGATCAGGTCTCCTTTTCATGCAGAAAATATCAAAATTAGGGCTTTCACTGCTGCTTGTGTTATCTCCAATTAACTGCACTGACATGATTTGTTCTCCCACAGCCTTTGTTGCATAACTAATCACAGCCAATAAATATAAACACAAAAATAATTAGCTGGAATCAGCTCGCCGCCCGTGCCAGACACAGCCTGGCAGCAGCAGGGGGGACATGTGCTCTTCCTGACATGATTCCAGTTAATTTTCCCTTCCATTCGGGCTTTTTCCCTGCTTTGGGTGAAGGCAGGGGCTGAAGGTGCCTCTGAAGGGCTGCAGCCGTGGTGGCACACCCAGACACGGGATGCTGGCTCTCTCCAGGTGATTTGGGGATTAATTCCACCTCAGTTCTGGTTATTGCCTCGTTCCAGGAGATCCCAACATTCCGACATTCCCAGAGCAGCTGTCTGGGAATTCATGAAACAGAGACAGGAGTCTCCAGCAAGGGCTTGGACCTGCAAGGGGGGAGGATGAGCAGAGGCCCTGGTGCTGGTCCTTGTCCTTCAAGGTGCCACCCCAAGGACTCGGGTGGTGCCACCAGCCTGGGAATGGCCCTGGCTGGGGACAGGACATGGCTCCCATGAGCTGCTCCCAAACTCAGCTGGGATGGGCTGGCTGGGGAGGAAAGGGATGGCAGGATTGAAGGACTGTGCAAATCCACCAATTCCCATGGCATTTTCTGTAGGAATTGTTTCATCTCAGTGCTGTCCTAAATCTGTTGTGTCAAGACAGTAAATCTGCAATTTGTTGCAATCTACCCCCAAAATATAATTTATTTTTTTGCTCCTAGAGAAAATCAAGCACTGCAAATGGTCGATCAGGCCTTGGGGAGGTTCCTGTAGGGGAATGCCCCTGTCTGGGAGCACTGGTGCCATCTCCCTCCCAGACTGGGACCCTCCAGGTGAGACCTCCCACGCTGCTGAGCCGGGATTTTGTGTCTGGGCCGTGGGGATGTGACACAGCCGATGCTGGAAGTGGCTCAGTTCTGCTCACAAAGGTTTGTCCTTGAGGTTTCTGCTCCAGCACTCAGGAGCCTCCTGCCTTTCAAAGCTCTGCAGGATTCAGTGACACACCAGGAGCTTAACACGATTACCCCAACTTCCACTCCCCTTCCTTAGACTCACTCCCAGGGGCTATTTGTAATTTGCAGTTGGAGTTTATTCACTGTCTTTGAACAAAGAAATTTGATTTTCTTTTTCTTTTCGTCTCCTCTTAAATCCTGGCAGGTTTTTAAAAAAAAAAGGAATTAAAAACTCTAAATGCTTTCATGAGAAGCTAAAATTTCTCATGGAAAAGGAAATACTTCTGGCAAGCTGAACAGAAGAATTATATCAGAGCTGAAGGAAAAATAAATCTTTGACCTGTTTTTGTAATTGTTCCTAATTCATTGTTATTTTTATCCTCACTGCCTGTGACAGGGCCCCATTGCAGAGGGCTCTGCACGAACATGGAATATCACCAGCAGTAAAATCAGGTGACAGTGTCCTGCAGGATTGCTCCAGCAGTGCCAGACCCGGGCCTGGAGCCCTGCTGGATCCTTCAGTGAAAGCTCTGCTCCAGCAGGGAAAAATATCTTTAATTGCCACGTGGGATGAGGCTGCTCGGCCTTTGATGGCTCCTGCGAAGGAGGAATTTCTGTGGCCACGTCTGCAGCAACAAAATCCCGATGTAAATACAGCCGCTCCCTCTCGGCGTGCACTGAGCATTAATTAAGGGAGCCGAGCGATGCCCACATTTTGTCAGAGAGCAGGAAATGTAACGAGGCTCCCAGGTAATGAGTTCCACTCACACGTACGGCAGCTCCCTGAAATAATGAGCTTTGGAAACAATGCGGAGGTGCTGCCTGGGTATTGATGTTGGGAACTCGCTGACCCTGCTGCCGGCAGGTCGTGCTTTTCACAGAGAATCTCTGCTCCCGTGGGCTCCTTCTCACCAGGGCACAGAAATCCTGCCCACATCCCCTGCCAGCAGCCACAGCCTCCTCCTGAGCCTCTGTCCCCGTGGGGCTCTGCAGGATAAATCCCAGCCTGCTTCCCACCCCTCGGGTTTGTGTGGGAGTGGGACTGTGGCTCTGCACTGCTCTGGGTTCACCTGGAAATGATTCTGGAGGTAAAAGTGGTTCCAGTTCCCCGGGGATTCTCCCCCGTCACGCTCGGCCAGCTCCGTGTGGCAGAGGAACCTCAGCTCCATGTGGGGCTTTCTGTGTCCTCAGCCCCATGTGGGGCTTTCCGTGTCCTCAGCCCCATGTGGGGCTTTCTGTGTCCTCAGCCCCATGTGGGGCTTTCCGTGTCCTCAGCCCCATGTGGGGCCTTCCATGTCCTCAGCTCCATGTGGGGCCTTCCATGTCCTCAGCTCCATGTGGGGCTTTCTGTGTCCTCAGCCCCATGTGGGGCTTTCTGTGTCCTCAGCCCCATGTGGGGCTTTCTGTGTCCTCAGCCCCATGTGGGGCTTTCCATGTCCTCAGCTCCATGTGGGGCTTTCTGTGTCCTCAGCTCCATGTGGGGCCTTCCATGTCCTCAGCCCCATGTGGGGCTTTCTGTGTCCTCAGCTCCATGTGGGGCTTTCCATGTCCTCAGCCCCATGTGGGGCTTTCCATGTCCTCAGCCCCATGTGGGGCTTTCTGTGTCCTCAGCTCCATGTGGGGCTTTCTGTGTCCTCAGCTCCATGTGGGGCTTTCCATGTCCTCAGCTCCATGTGGGGCTTTCTGTGTCCTCAGCTCCATGTGGGGCTTTCCATGTCCTCAGCTCCATGTGGGGGCCACATTACACCAAAGGCTCTTCCATTTTCCAGGGGAAAGGCTGGAAAAGTCCTGTTTGCCCATTCCCACCATGTACCAGCAAAAGATTGGCTCAGCTGCTCAGGGCCTGGTGCTGAGGAGCCCAAGGCCGTGGTTCAGGCCCTGCCATTCCCTGAGGCGCTGGATGTGACGGTGACACCTCGGGGTGCTCTGACTGCGGGGTCTGGGAGAGCAGGGCTGGGACAGCGCTGGGCCCGCAGGACAGGACGGACACCAGGGGCTGGAGCGAGCCCAGGGCAGGGAATGGAGCTGGGAAAGGGACTGGAGAATTCCTGAG
This sequence comes from Pseudopodoces humilis, assembly GCF_049639895.1. NCBI lineage: Eukaryota > Metazoa > Chordata > Aves > Passeriformes > Paridae > Pseudopodoces > Pseudopodoces humilis. The sequence goes on along the minus strand of NC_142226.1, from coordinate 491,930 downwards.
GGAGCTGGGAAAGGGACTGGAGAATTCCTGAGGGAGCTGGGAAGGGGCTGGAGAATTCCTGAGGGAGCTGGGAAGGGGCTGGAGAATTCCTGAGGGAGCTGGGAAGGGGCTGGAGAATTCCTGAGGGAGCTGGGAAGGGGCTCAGGCTGGAGCAAAGGAGGCTCAGGGGGAATTTCTGGCTCTGCACAAGTCCCTGGCAGGAGGGGACAGCCGGGGGGGTCGGGCTCTGCTCCCAGGAACAGGGACAGGAGGAGAGGGAACGGCCTCAGGCTGGGCCAGGGGAGCTCAGGGGGGACAGCAGCAGGAATTTCCCCATGGAAAGGGAGCTGAGGCCTTGGAAGTGCCCAGGGAGGTTTGCAGTGCCCATCCCTGGAGGGGTTTAAAAGCCCCTTGGCTTTTTTGCTTTTTTGGGTTAGGGGTGGCTTTGGCAGTGCTGAGTTAAAGGTTGGATTCTTTGATCTTGGAGGGTCTTTCCAACATTATTGACTCTGTAATTCCATGCAAAACATCCCTCCCAGAAGCAGGGCTGTGCCCAGGCATTCCTGTATGGATTACAGCAGCAGGAGCAGATGGAATTGCCTGGAAAACAAAGCCCTGTAAGGACCCACCGAGAGGACACCGGGGGACAGAGCAGGAGCTCAGCTCCGGCGTGGAGGCAGCTGGAACAAATCCAGGGCTCTGACCCAGCCCAGCTCTGAGCCAGCAGCGTTTTCAGAGAGCCCTTTCTGAGCTGCTCGCACTCTGTGAGCTGCAGATAAGAGGAGCGAGGTGGGACGTGGTTGTTTGGCTGTGCACACACCTCAGCTGACAGCTGAAATCTCCAGCCCTGGCTCCTGTGGGTGCAGCACATCCCAGCCCTCCCCGATTCCCTGCAATTCCAGCAGCCTGGAATGCAGCAGGAGCTGGGTCCCACCGGCCTCTCCCCACCCTCCCTGCAGTCAGAATTGATTACAAACACTCTCCAAATATTTTTTCCTTCCCTGCACTGCTCTAATCCACAGAGGCCCCTCAGCTTGGACTTACTGCCTGTTGCTCTCTGCAGCCTCCTCTTTTCTCTTTTTTCTCTTGGTAGACAAATTAAACCTTTTCCAGGCACATTGCAGAGGATTATTTCAATAGAGAGACTCAGGGCTGTATTCCCAAGGCAGGAATTCCTGCTTGCTCTGTGGAGGGTGGCCAGTTCCAGCCCCAGTCTGCAGAATTTCCACCTGTGCAAAGCCAGTCTGGCAGGGCCTGACCCTCCAGAGCATCCCAGGGCTGGTTCCACACTGTCCTGACACCAGGGTCAGACTTACTGGGGGAAATATCCACAGCTTTAACTGTTGGCAGAGAGATGAACAAAATCCCAGCTGAAAACACAACATTTCTTGTGATTTCCCCCAGTTTTCAGTTGGTTCATGCAATTTCTTCAGGTTTTGGCCTTTCCCAACCTTGGCATTCTGTGAAAAGCTGCTTAAAACCTAATCCAGATGTTATCCCAGAACAGAACTGCGGTATATTTATCCATACACAGATATACAAACCACTTGCAGCAAATGACTGCTGAAGCAGTAAGCCCATGCTGCAAATATCCCTGATGGAAATCCTGCTTTCCCTGGCTCCAGAGGCTGCTCACAAATTGTTGTGTCATGAATTCCAGCCCGCTGCTCTGCACAAGATGGACAAAGAGATGAGATTATTTCCTCCTTCCACAGAAGCCTCTTCAGCTGAAACAACTCCAGTCCAGCTAATTCTGAGTTTTTACAGGGCTGGCTACATCCGTCCCCATTTGTATTCTCTAGGAAGAAAGCAGATTATGTTTTTCACCACAACAATGAGCGCTTCTGTCACAGTGAGCACTTCCAAAAGCAAAACAAGGCCTGTGCTGACAATGGCTCTGCTTCATTCATCCGAGTTCCTGCTCCAAAGGCTCCCTCCCAACAAAACCCCGGGAGAAACAAAAGGCAGGGCCTGTTTTACAGCAGGCTGGGCTCAGGAGAGGGGTCAGGGCTCCAGCAGCCCCCAGCTCATCACCAAACAACGGGCACAGACACTGCAAAAGGGAATTTAATGAGGAAAGGAGAAGAGTGAAAAGAATTCAGATGAGCAAGGAGAGACAGAAGCATCTGGTGCGTTACAGCTGTTGGAGGAAAAAGTGTTTTCTAACTCCCCAAAAGAATCAAAATACATCTAGATGTTGTTGGGGTTTTTTCTTCTTTCTCCAAACTTGAAATAATTAAAAAAACCCACAAACCCACTCAGCCAAAAAAACCCTTCCTTCTTTTCCCACTGGACTGGAGCCAAGGCGGAGGGAGGCAGAAAATAAGGAGGATATGCAAAGCATCAAAATGTTCAGTGATCAAAATGGGAGATATTTTAACCCAAACAACAGCTTTCTGCTCAAATTCTCACTCTGCCTAAAAAGCTGCTCCGTGCTCAAAAACACACAGAGCAGGAGAGAGGGATTTTAACTAAAATGACTCGAACCAGCTCAGTGCTTTCTCCTGCTGGTGACTTCCAAGCTTCAAGGATTTGGAGGAAGATTAAAAAAAACCCCCACAACTCCAAAGGAATGTGAGGATCAGGTGGAGTGGTTGTGATTTGCTGTTATTTGGTTATTGTGAAAGATCACGAAATAATCCTGCCTGAGAAGCACCTGCAGCAGGGAATTATCCCTGATCCATCCAAAGCTCCTGGTGCTACAAGAACCCCTTTTTGGGGGAAAAGTCCTTCCTGGATTCTGTCATTTATCACAAATGCATTTCCTGGCACATTTCCACTTCCAAAACTTCACATTTCCCCAAAAACTTCCTCCAACAATTCCCTGCAAGCGCCACCTCATTTCCCCCCAGGGCTCCTCCTGCCCTGCCCCTGACTCCAATTCTGACAATTTCCCATTTCTTCAGAATTTTCTTGTCTTAGAACCCCCCGAGGTATTTCCATGAGCAGTGCTGGGGGCTGCTGTGGCCTCTGCACTGGGGAGAAAAGCAGCAGAAATGGTAAAACTGCTCCCAGCCTCAGGAGAGAGGAATCACCTGGGTTTTCCAAGTGTTTTTTCAAAGGGCTCTCCAGCATTTCCCGGGTATTTGCTCTCCATTTATGCATTTCAAGTGTTGTACACGAGCGGTGAGAGGCAAGGGCAAGACCTGAATGTTCTACTGGAAAAACCATTTAGCTGGGAATTTGATTTCCTTCAATTTTCTGATTTTTTTTTCCCCACTAGGGAGCAACAACCATATTGTAACTGAACTGACAATCACAGTGTCTTACTTCAAATGAAATTGTCAAAATATTGTGTCAGGAATCCTGTATGAAGTGATTTCTTTGGCTGTCACTCATATTTGCCATCCTAAAGAGTCTGGTTTCTATTAACAAAGATGCTCAATACATAAATAATCTCAAAAAACAGATACAGCTAAATTAGGAACAACCAGAAATATTAACAGCAACAATAATCTAACCTTTGAGAAGGTGCAAGAAAATTCAAATTAAAGAATAATGAAAAAGCCAAGTCTATTGAAACATCTGAAATTTGATATAATCAGTTAGCAAATACCATTAACTTGCTCCTCACACCCCAACTAACGATGTGTTTGCTCTGTGCCAATAATGATAACAATGCAGCAACTCCCTTTTATTCACATTTTTGTGAGGTATAAAATCATTCCAGGAACCTCAGCACTTTAGCAAAATGAGATCTTTGGTGTGAGTCAGGAACTGAGGGGCTGGGATAAACCTGGGACACAAATCTGCAGGGATGAGGGGCTGGGATAAACCCTGGGGTGCAGAACTGCAGGGATGAGGGGCTGGGATAAACCTGGGACACAAATCTGCAGGGATGGGGAACAGGGATAAACCTGGGACACAAAACTGCAGGGATGAGGGGCTGGGATAAACCCTGGGGTGCAGAACTGCAGGGATGAGGGGCTGGGATAAACCCTGGGGTGCAGAACTGCAGGGATGAGGGGCTGGGATAAACCCTGGGGTGCAGAACTGCAGGGATGAGGGGCTGGGATAAACCCTGGGGTGCAGAACTGCAGGGATGAGGGGCTGGGATAAACCCTGGGGTGCAGAACTGCTCAGGGTGGGATTATTGGGGTGTCTGGGCTGGGCCACGGTTGGATCCACGATCCCTGGGATCCCTTCCAGCTCAGGATGTTCTGGGATCCTGTGATCTGTGAGTGGAAAGGATGGAAACTGTGAAAGGAGAGATTTAGGTGACACTTGGGCAGGTGCAGCTCCCTGTGAGGCTGCCCTGGGCTGTGCTGGAGGGGTCAGGGAGCTTTCCCAGGCCCAGCTGAGGCTCCGAGAGCCCTCAGGAGCTGCCAGGATGAGCCTTTGTCCCCTGCAAAGCAGCAGAACCCCAGGCTGGGCCAGGGGAGCTCAGGGGGGACAGCAGCAGGAATTTCCCCATGGGAAGGGAGCTCAGGAATTGGAACTGCCCAGGGAGCTTTGGAGTGCCCAGTCCTGGAGGTGTCCAAGGAACCATTCAGGGCTCTGCTGGGGACTGGGCACAGCTTGCACTCGATGACCCCGGAACTCTTTTCCAACCCCAGTGATTTTGTGATTCCATAATTAAAAACCCCATCCCCCAGCGACCCTGCAGTGCCAGCACAGCCCCAAGGCTGTCCCCAAAGCCAGCAGGGTGTGAGCAGTGAGCAGTCCCCAGGGTGTGAGCAGTGCCCCAGCCCTGCACTGGGGCTGCCCAACAAAGGAACTGCTGCTCCTGCTGCTCGGCTCTGCAGAGTGGGAACAGCACAGGCACACATGGGCATTCATCTTTTCAGCTTTCCTGGAATGAAACATCAGAGCTTTAACCTATTCTTTATTGCTATTCCAATGCCCTGGGTGGTACTTTTAAAAATAAACTCCTGAAAGTCAGCAGAAGGGAGAAGGGGGAAGAGCCTGAAAGCTGCTCACTCGCTCACTGTGCGAGCCCCAACCACTGAGAACAGAGAAAATCTGAAAATTCAGTCTGTTTCATTAAAAGACTGGTAATATTCAATATTCTGGAAGTTCTGAGTTCCAGACTCAGGGGTAAAAGAGAATTCAGCTTCTAATTTTAAAGGAAAAATAAGGGTTGGGACTCACAGGACTGAGGAATGAGATCAGGCAGCACAGGAAGGCCAAGGAACCCACGGGAAAGGCAAAACTGAGCCTCACTCATTATTGATTTGGATTTATGAAATCTTACTATTTTTAAAACACATTTAGGGACCTGAAGGCTCCTTAAGTATCCAGACAGATATTTCCAAGAAAACTCTGCCAGGACAGAAACCTAATACCCAATTTTCTCATTATTTTGGCTGTGTTTACCTCTGCTGCTCCCCCTGTTAGTTCAAGTGGAGATCATAGAAAATACATTTGTAGGAACCTACGGGAAAAAGGGATTTATCCACATGCCTGGATTAATTTTGTGAGTTCTGTCAATTTTAGGGTCAGTTTTGTGGTCACAAGTGAGGTGAGGAGGTGAGGATGAGGGTTGGGTGGATTCCAGCATCCTGGAGAAGAGAGAGGGAGGGAGGGAGGAAAGGGAAAAGCCTCAGACCTGCTTCTACAGACTCCCTACAACAAAGTCTTTCTAAACTGAGCTGAAAAGAGTTAAATAAGGTAAATCTTTGTTTCAGCATCTCCCAGGTGAGGCTGAAGGTCCCTTTGGTGCCTGCTGTAATGGGCAGTGATTACGGGAAGGGAAATTGGCACTGTGACAGTAATTGCAGCTGCTGTTCCAGGGTTTGGGGAAGGGTTGGGGATGATCAGGGTGATTTTCTGCAAATGCCTGGGAGGGTGCAGCAGGATCCAGGTGGTTCTGGGGCAGGGAACACCGTGGCTTTGGCTGAAGCCATGGAGCAGCTCCCCAGCGGAGCAGGAGAGGACGGGCAGGTGGCAGGCAGGGAAGGGGAGCACTCCCAGCACTGCAGGGTTTGATTTCACCACCAGCCTCTGCAGCTGCTTCGTTCTGCCCAAACTCAAAGGCTTTCATTCTGAGAGCTCCTCTGCCTTGGGCCTTTTCCTCGGCAGGCTCTTGCTCCCGTGATCCCCTGGAACAATTAAACACAACAGGAATGGCGCTTCTCCTGCTGCTCCTGCCCTGCCAGGGCTGGCAGGGAAAGAGACGGGCTGGGAGTGACGGCAGAATGAAAATAAAGGATTATTTTCATCTCTGAATCTCTGCTGAGGGTTGAATTGTGTTCTCAATAAGATTCCAGCCTGAACAAATCCCCGTGTTCCTGCCTGGTGCTGCTGCTCTCCGGGATGTCACTTCACACCTCAGCTCTGTGCCTGTGCCCGTGTGGTTTGGGAAAGCCAATGGAACAAAAGGTGGAAGGAAGGATGCAGCTGGGCCAGAACGTTCTGTATTCACAAAAGGCAAAATTCAGCTCCATGCAGAGAACAAATGAATTCAGAGAGTCTGGAGCTGACACCTTGCTGGGAGCTGCTGAGCCAGGATGGATCAGGGCGTTCCCTGGGCGCTGGGAGCTCTCAGCACCCCAGGAACTCCTGCTTTCCCTGCATTTCATGGAGCTCACAACATCTCCTTGGCAATGAAATGGAAAAGAACACCCAAGCAGCTCATTTCTGTGTCTGTGTTGGAGGTCAGTGACCCACTGAGCCGTGGCAACTCCAGGATTTGATTCGTGGCCACCATTCCTCGTGCAGGGAGAGGGCAGGGAATTCATCCAGTTCCTTCCCTAAAAGCCAGAGAATGAACCAGTCCTGCGGGCACACTTCGATTATTGGCTGAGTTTCCTGTCTGGCAGCATCAAGGTTTCCACAAACAGGAAAAATGGCTCAGTCACTGCCTTTATTGCAGCTGGAAGGGAAATAAATGAGCAGGGAGCTGTGGGCCAGGGAGCTGTAGAGCCCTGGCAGCAGGAATGGGCCTGCTGGGCTGCAGGAACGTCACATTGATTTTAGAAATCTCTCTCACCCACACAGAAACAAACAAAACATCTCTCCCCAGACCCACAAGGTTTGGGAAGGATTTTGCTTCCAAGCATTGCTTGAATCGGGGTCAGAGCAGCTGATCCTGGGGCTCAGAGAGCAGCAGAGCCTTCCCCTGAGCTCCTCTCCCCTCCTTGCCAAGGCTGTATCCACACCAACGCTGCACGATGTTTGCTGAGCCCACTCGGTGCACAAATTATTTCCTGCAGAACCAGAATTGGTACCACTGGAACCAAGAAGGAGCTGAAGGATTGGCATTGGCTGCTCTGCAGCTCCTGTTTGTGTTCATGCACCATGGCTCTGTCTGTTCCTGTTGCCAGCACAGAAACACGAACGGGGGAGCTCCCTCTGACCCTCCCTGCAGACAAACAAACCCAAAGAACGCTGGCCTGGCACGCTGGGAGCGGGCTGCTGCTGAGGGCTGAGGCTTGGAGCCATTCCTCGGATGTGCCCCAGCATCACTGTGAGACAGCAGCTGGAAAAAGAGTCATAAATATCATTTTGAGTCATAAATATCCTCTCTACTTTCCCAGGCCATGTCTTCCAGACATGAGGCTCTGCAGCAGGGATGGAGTCACCTTCCCAGAGCTCTGCTGCAGCTCCTGGCCTGTGCAGCTGCATCCCAAAGCTCAGGATTTTATGGTTCCCCTCATTTCTGCTGGAAAGTTCCATTCCCCAGCCCGTGAGAGCTCCACTCCTCCGTCCTGGCTGCTTTCTGTGGCCAGCACAGCCCGGCTGTGGCAGCACTGAAATGGTCGGGCTGTGCTCACACCTCGTCACCTGGCAGCAGGTAAATACAGACTGACCCTGCAGAAACTCCTGCCACAACAAATCTCCTGACTCCTGAGGGTGCAAAGACCAAAAAGACACAAGTTTTTTTCTATAAAAATAGAAAAGAAAAAAAATAAAAAGTGTTTTAGACAAAGTTGAAGACAAATTTCCTGCCAGGAAAGAAGAATTCTGCCAAAGCAGTGACAGATGTAGTTTTTATTTTATCAAATATTTGGCCTGGAATCAGATGTGCTGAGGATCTGTAATTGCCTCCACATTTGGAGGAGGCTGGGTGAGGTGAAATGCTCCTCACAACTCCTTGGCACAAACACCCACGGGAGCGGAATATTCTGAATTACTGGGATGGCCCCACTTTCCTCAGTTTCCCCCAGCAGTGCATCAACACCTCCTATTAAATAAAGGCAAATGTCATTACTTAGAGGAAAAACAAGTTTTGGGAGGGCATAAACAAGGTAAAGAAAGCAAACAATGGCTCAGGCAAATCCTGGAGGATTCTCTGTGTGCTGGAACTGGTGTTTTATCCTGGAGGAAATTCAGCAGCTCCTGGCTGTGGCTCTGCTCTGTGCCAGACCTGCACCTCTGGAGGAGATGGAACCAGGCTGGGAAAAAATGCTGGCTGGGTCCTTCTGCTGAATATCACAAGTGGTTTTACATCTCATGTCACAAAGCCCTTGCCTCTGAAGGAATGGGATTACAGGAGAATTTCTTCTCCCATTAAAAGGGAAAAAAACCCAAAGAGAAAACACAGCACGTTCTTGTACTCACAGAACCTTTCACAGCTTTCTTGTAGGGACACAGGGAAAGAGCCTGCACACTCCACTCAGCCTGATAAAGGCTTGGAAACCAAAAGAAGTGCAGAGTGTGCACAACATTTATTGTTTCAGGTACTTTATAGCTTTGTGAAGCCCAGCTCTCCCCTTTGTGCCCTTTGTGCAGAGCTGGGCCCCGTTACTGATTTCAGCTGATGGAGCCCTGGAGCTTCTGCCATCCCTGCACAGCCAGGGTGGGGCAGGAGTGGGGCTGCTCCTGTCCAGCAGAGCCTGCAGCAGCTCAGAGCAGCAATCACACACAGATCTGTGTGATTCCAGCTCAGAACAGCAATCACACACAGATCTGTGTGATTCCAGCTCCAGCAATCACACACAGATCTGTGTGATTCCAGCTCAGAGCAGCAATCACACACAGATCTGTGTGATTCCAGCTCAGAGCAGCAATCACACACAGATCTGTGTGATTCCAGCTCCAGCAATCACACACGGATCTGTGTGATTCCAGCTCAGAGCAGCAATCACACACGGATCTGTGTGATTCCAGCTCGGAACAGCAATCACACACGGATCTGTGTGATTCCAGCTCGGAGCAGCAATCACACACGGATCTGTGTGATTCCAGCTCGGAGCAGCAATCACACACGGATCTGTGTGATTCCAGCTCGGAGCAGCAATCACACACGGATCTGTGTGATTCCAGCTCCAGCAATCACAGACGGATCTGTGTGATTCCAGCTCAGAACAGCAATCACACACAGATCTGTGTGATTCCAGCTCCAGCAATCACACACAGATCTGTGTGATTCCAGCTCAGAGCAGCAATCACACACAGATCTGTGTGATTCCAGCTCCAGCAATCACAGACAGATCTGTGTGATTCCAGCTCAGAACAGCAATCACACACAGATCTGTGTGATTCCAGCTCAGAACAGCAATCACAGACAGATCTGTGTGATTCCAGCTCCAGCAATCACACACAGATCTGTGTGATTCCAGCTCAGAGCAGCAATCACAGACAGATCTGTGTGATTCCAGCTCCAGCAATCACACACAGATCTGTGTGATTCCAGCTCCAGCAATCACACACAGATCTGTGTGATTCCAGCTCAGAGCAGCAATCACAGACAGATCTGTGTGATTCCAGCTCCAGCAATCACACACAGATCTGTGTGATTCCAGCTCAGAACAGCAATCACACACAGATCTGTGTGATTCCAGCTCCAGCAATCACACACAGATCTGTGTGATTCCAGCTCAGAGCAGCAATCACAGACAGATCTGTGTGATTCCAGCCCAGAACAGCAATCACAGACAGATCTGTGTGATTCCAGCTCAGAACAGCAATCACACACAGATCTGTGTGATTCCAGCTCAGAACAGCAATCACACACAGATCTGTGTGATTCCAGCTCAGAGCAGCAATCACACACAGATCTGTGTGATTCCAGCTCCAGCAATCACACACAGATCTGTGTGATTCCAGCTCAGAGCAGCAATCACACACGGATCTGTGTGATTCCAGCCCAGAGCAGCAATCACAGACAGATCTGTGTGATTCCAGCCCAGAGCAGCAATCACACACAGATCTGTGTGATTCCAGCTCAGAACAGCAATCACACACGGATCTGTGTGATTCCAGCTCCAGCAATCACACACAGATCTGTGTGATTCCAGCTCCAGCAATCACACACAGATCTGTGTGATTCCAGCTCAGAGCAGCAATCACAGACAGATCTGTGTGATTCCAGCTCCAGCAATCACAGACAGATCTGTGTGATTCCAGCTCAGAGCAGCAATCACAGACAGATCTGTGTGATTCCAGCTCCAGCAATCACACACAGATCTGTGTGATTCCAGCTCAGAGCAGCAATCACAGACAGATCTGTGTGATTCCAGCCCAGAGCAGCAATCACACACAGATCTGTGTGATTCCAGCTCAGAACAGCAATCACACACAGATCTGTGTGATTCCAGCTCAGAACAGCAATCACACACAGATCTGTGTGATTCCAGCTCAGAACAGCAATCACACACGGATCTGTGTGATTCCAGCTCAGAACAGCAATCACACACGGATCTGTGTGATTCCAGCTCAGAGCAGCAATCACAGACAGATCTGTGTGATTCCAGCTCAGAGCAGCAATCACAGACAGATCTGTGTGATTCCAGCTCAGAGCAGCAATCACACACAGATCTGTGTGATTCCAGCTCCAGCAATCACAGACAGATCTGTGTGATTCCAGCTCAGAGCAGCAATCACACACAGATCTGTGTGATTCCAGCTCAGAACAGCAATCACAGACAGATCTGTGTGATTCCAGCTCAGAACAGCAATCACACACAGATCTGTGTGATTCCAGCTCAGAACAGCAATCACAGACAGATCTGTGTGATTCCAGCTCAGAGCAGCAATCACACACAGATCTGTGTGATTCCAGCTCCAGCAATCACAGACAGATCTGTGTGATTCCAGCTCAGAGCAGCAATCACACACGGATCTGTGTGATTCCAGCTCAGAGCAGCAATCACACACGGATCTGTGTGATTCCAGCTCAGAGCAGCAATCACAGACAGATCTGTGTGATTCCAGCTCCAGCAATCACACACGGATCTGTGTGATTCCAGCTCAGAACAGCAATCACAGACAGATCTGTGTGATTCCAGCTCGGAACAGCAATCACAGACAGATCTGTGTGATTCCAGCTCAGAGCAGCAATCACACACAGATCTGTGTGATTCCAGCTCAGAACAGCAATCACACACAGATCTGTGTGATTCCAGCTCAGAACAGCAATCACACACAGATCTGTGTGATTCCAGCTCAGAACAGCAATCACAGACAGATCTGTGTGATTCCAGCTCAGAGCAGCAATCACACACAGATCTGTGTGATTCCAGCTCAGAACAGCAATCACACACAGATCTGTGTGATTCCAGCTCAGAACAGCAATCACACACAGATCTGTGTGATTCCAGCTCAGAACAGCAATCACACACAGATCTGTGTGATTCCAGCTCAGAACAGCAATCACACACGGATCTGTGTGATTCCAGCTCAGAGCAGCAATCACAGACAGATCTGTGTGATTCCAGCTCAGAACAGCAATCACACACAGATCTGTGTGATTCCAGCTCGGAACAGCAATCACAGACAGATCTGTGTGATTCCAGCTCCAGCAATCACACACAGATCTGTGTGATTCCAGCTCAGAGCAGCAATCACACACAGATCTGTGTGATTCCAGCTCAGAGCAGCAATCACACACAGATCTGTGTGATTCCAGCTCAGAACAGCAATCACACACAGATCTGTGTGATTCCAGCTCAGAACAGCAATCACACACAGATCTGTGTGATTCCAGCTCAGAACAGCAATCACACACAGATCTGTGTGATTCCAGCTCCAGCAATCACAGACAGATCTGTGTGATTCCAGCTCAGAACAGCAATCACACACAGATCTGTGTGATTCCAGCTCAGAGCAGCAATCACAGACAGATCTGTGTGATTCCAGCTCCAGCAATCACACACAGATCTGTGTGATTCCAGCTCAGAGCAGCAATCACAGACAGATCTGTGTGATTCCAGCTCCAGCAATCACACACAGATCTGTGTGATTCCAGCTCAGAACACCAATCACAGACAGATCTGTGTGATTCCAGCTCAGAGCAGCAATCACACACGGATCTGTGTGATTCCAGCTCAGAGCAGCAATCACACACGGATCTGTGTGATTCCAGCTCAGAACAGCAATCACACACACAGATCTGTGTGATTCCAGCTCCAGCAATCACACACGGATCTGTGTGATTCCAGCTCCAGCAATCACACACGGATCTGTGTGATTCCAGCTCAGAGCAGCAATCACACACGGATCTGTGTGATTCCAGCTCAGAGCAGCAATCACACACAGATCTGTGTGATTCCAGCTCAGAGCAGCAATCACACACAGATCTGTGTGATTCCAGCTCCAGCAATCACACACAGATCTGTGTGATTCCAGCTCCAGCAATCACACACAGATCTGTGTGATTCCAGCTCAGAGCAGCAATCACACACAGATCTGTGTGATTCCAGCTCCAGCAATCACACACAGATCTGTGTGATTCCAGCCCAGAGCAGCAATCACAGACAGATCTGTGTGATTCCAGCTCAGAGCAGCAATCACACACAGATCTGTGTGATTCCAGCTCCAGCAATCACACACAGATCTGTGTGATTCCAGCCCAGAGCAGCAATCACAGACAGATCTACCTGGTTCCAGCTCCAGCACACACAGATCTGCCTGGTTCCAGCTCCAGCCTGCTCTCAAACAGCCCCATAAAGTCACCTGGCTCTAGATATCCATCACACTGCTCTGCACTTTACAAATGAGCACTTTTGGAGCAGCTATAACCTTCTGGGAGTTCATGAATTTCCTGGATTCACAGCCCTTGCTGGATGAAGGTGCAGGAGATGTGCTCAGAGGAGGGAGGGAGAGTGGCACAGGCACCGAGGCAGAAGGGAAAAATAAATCCTTAGAGATGAGATTTCTGCTTGGAAATAAAAGCTGTGATAAGTGCATGACACACTCAATAAATATCACTTTGCATTATCACCTCTTCCATTTCCCAGCCTTGCCCAGGGATTTTGGGAACCTGATCTGAACCTTGTGGCCTTTAATGGCCGAGATCCTCAATCCTGCACCAGGGCTGGAGACCTGGGTCAGAGAGAGAGGCTTGGGCAGTGCCAGGAACAGGGAGGAGGAAATGAGCTCGGGTTGTGGCAGGGAATGTTTAATCAGGGAACTTTCTCCATGTCCCCTGCCCAGCCCTGGCACAGGGGAAGTGCCCATCCCTGGATTGGTGCTGGATTTAAACCAGGGTTAAAGCCCTGTGGTTGTGGCACTGGGGACACGCCCTGGCAGTGCTGAGGGTGGTGGGACTCGATGATCCCAGAGGCTTTTCCCACCTCACTGATTCTGCAGTTCTATGATTTTTGCCTTTTTATTGGGGAAAAAACCCGACTGTGTGGCGTTTGTGCTGAATTTCCTGCCCCAGGGAGCACAAGCTGGGCAATTTGGGGCAGTGAAGGAAGCCTCAGAGAGACACCCGAGGGAGCAGAGGGGTGACCCACGCTGGACCAGCCCTCTGAGGCTGAGACTTTGTGCTCAGCTGCAGCAAAGTGTCCCAAAAACTGAGCAGCAGCCCCAGCCCCAGGCCAGGATCTCACCAGGTTCCCAAAGTGCCCGGTGGAGCCTCCCCACACAGCAACCTCAGGCTTTTCCTGCTGCTCAAAAATCTGCTCAAATTCTCCTCCACCCCCTGGCTCAGAGCAGCAAATCTTTCTTCTCATGCACCCAGATCAAGATGAAGGGGGCTGGAGAGGTAATTAATTTTAATAATGATGCTTTTCTTCTCTGGGAGCTGCAGACATTGCCTGGCTGTTCCCTCCTGGCGCTGGGAGCCAATTTCCCACTGATGTCACTGAGCAGCACAAGCGCTCCTAGCTGTGAGGAGCAGGTTCCTCTTCTCTTCACAGCCACAGAGGGAACGTTTGCTGCTTTCTGAAGGCAGGTCCTGATGGAAACTCCAGCCTGGGAGCTCTCACAGGTGCTCCAGGGAGCCCACCAGGGCTTGCAGCAGCAGCTGAGAATTCAGATTTTTCTAAATTCTAAATCACTTAGCTGAGAAGAAAATCTCTCACCTTCTTCTAGGGGCATAATTTGCTCCTTAGGGTTTGTAATGCTTTCTTTAAAACATCATTTGGGGCCATTTTCTTTCGTGAGCTGGTGACAGAAAGGGACAGGGAGGGAACCAGGATGGCAGAGGTGTAAGGCCAAGCCAAGCAGGTGTGGCAGGTGAGGTGTGAGGTGTGCTGGGTGCACCTGGAGCTGGCCATGGGCATCTCTGTGCTCCCACAGCTCCTTCAGCTGTGCCCAAAGTCCTGGCAGAGCTCTGCCTCTCCTGGAGGGTGTGCAGTGAAAGAGGCTCCTCCTGCTTTAGCCACAGCAAGGAGAAGGTGCCGGGCTCGGTGTGCCCGTGGATGATGTGATACCAGAGCTCCACTAACAAGCTTTATCTTTATTCATTCTGGTAAATTAAATTAGCACTGCCATTCATTTCCCCATGGCAGCCCCCAGCAGCACAGGGTAACCCACAGGAGGGGATCTCTGTGTTCCTGACGCCAGTGCCTGCATTTCCAGCAGCTCCTGCTCCAAGGAATCCCCTCTGTCCCTGTCCTGGGAGCGCAGCTGCCTCCCCTGGGCCTGTCCCCTCTGCTCTCCCCAAACCCAGGCTGATTGTGATGTTCCTCCTCCCTCCCCAGCGCTGCTCTGGGGATCCTGGAGGGAGGGGAGGGGAGCAGCTCCTGGGAAGTCAGAGCAGGGAGGGTTTTGCTGCAGGATTTTTGGGTTTTGGCTGCTGCTGAAGGAACCTTCCTGGGGAGGTGTGGGGAGATTGTTCCTCACAGAACCCGTGTTCCATGTTTGGGGGCTGTTGAGAGAACAGGGAGGGCTGGGAAGGTGCCTCTCCCCACTCCCATTTTCCCTGGGAGCAGAGTGGATCTGTCAGAGCCGCAGCCGGGCGTAAATCGAGCTCCGATTGGAGCAAGTGGTTTCACATTAAACACTAAATATTGCAGCTATTAAAGCACATTCATCATCCACAGCGGGTGCCTGAGCAGAAATGAGCTGTGGCACCTCCTGCAGTGCTGTGGGCACACTGAGCACTGAGTGTCACCCACTGCCAGCCCAGAGGGGACACCTGGCGCTCAGGTGAGCCTCAGCCCCGCCAGGGGTGACCCTCAGCTCAGCTCTGGTCAATCTGCACCATGCAAAGCCCAGAGAAGACTGGAAATGCTGATCAGAACTTGCCTATCTCGTTAAGGAGGCTCATTCAGTGGAGCCTCTTGCTGCAGAAGTGTCCGTTCCTGGCTCCTGATGAATTCCCAGTGCTGGAGGAATTCCTGACAGGAGGGGCAGCCACAAGGAGCCTGCGTTTTCCTCTCAAGTAACAAACCAGAGGACAAGAGGAAACGGCCTCAGCTGGTGCCTGGGGAGGTTTAGGGGAAATTTCCTGGCTGGAAGGTTGGCTGAGCCTTGGAGCAGCCTGGGCTGGTGGAAGGTGTCGCCCCTGGGCAGGCGATGGGAAGAGGGGAAGGCTGGATCCCCACCAGGTCTGGGGTCAGCTCTGCTGCCCTCCAGCCTTTCAAGGGCTGAGCATCCCCCTCAGTCAGGCTTTAGAGGAAGATTAATTGTTCCAAAGCCCGATTTACATTTCAAACCCCAGCCCAGGCCTGGTGTGAGATCAAAGTGAGAGTGGGCTTTGGGTGTATCGATCAGAGACCCACGATGCTGCCTCTTCCTGCCTCCCGTGTCTGGTACGGGATCAAACAAGACTTTGGGAACAGATGAACTCTCAGCATTGTTATTTTTTCCAGGTAAGGAGTTTGTAATCCCTGGTATTTCCATGTTCCCCTCAAAGAGAAGCCCTTCCTTTGTGCTTCCCAAACGTGGCCCTTGTGCAGCCCCATCACAGCCCAAGGCTCCAGCGCAGGATGCAGCCCTGGCTCCTGCTGCTCACAGCCCACCCTCTGCCCCTGCCCTGCCTGTCCCCACACCCTGGCTCACACCTGCACCAGAACTCGGGGCCAGCTGAGGCTGCACTCAAAGAAGGAATTCTGTTCTAATTCTCAGGAAGAATTTCTTGCTGGAAAGGGGGGGTCAGGCCTTAGAACTCCCCAGGGAGTTTGGAGTGTCCGTCCCTGGAAGGACAGGATGTCCCAGGGAAGGCCTGGACGTGGCACTCGGTGCTCTGGGGACAAGGAGGGCATCAGGCACAGTTTGGAGATTTTACAACCTCTGTGATTCCACGAAAACAGAAATCACCTTTCCAAGGACTGGCTGAGCTCTGAGTTCCCTTCCAGCCCAGCCATTCCCTGGCTCTGTGATGTCACCTCCGTGCCCCCACACCAGTGTCCCTTGTCCCTTGTGGCCAGCAGCATCCCACAGTGCAGGTGCTGCCCCTCCACCCCTGGGCACGGCTCTGTTCCACACAGAACCCATGATCACAATGGGAACTGCAACACTGGATCCCCCCCTGGCAGGGAATGCTGCAGGGAAATTGGGACAGAGCATCCCAGCCCTGGAATCCTGCAGGGAAATCGGGACAGAGCATCCCAGCCCTGGAATCCTGCAGGGAAATTGGGACAGAGCATCCCAGCCCTGGAATCCTGCAGGGAAATCGGGACAGAGCATCCCAGCCCTGGAATCCTGCAGGGAAATCGGGACAGAGCATCCCAGCCCTGGAATCCTGCAGGGAAATTGGGACAGAGCATCCCAGCCCTGGAATCCTGCAGGGAAATTGGGACAGAGCATCCCAGCCCTGGAATCCTGCAGGGAAATCGGGACAGAGCATCCCAGCCCTGGAATCCTGCAGGGAAAGAGACAGAGCATCCCAGCCCTGGAATCCTGCAGGGAAAGGGGGACAGAGCATCCCAGCCCTGGAATCCTGCAGGGAAATTGGGACAGAGCATCCCAGCCCTATTTGTGTGGATTTTGGCTGAGCCAGGACTGTCTCAGTTTAGCAGAATGAATGTTCTCCTCCCCAGCAAACTTTGGAAGTCCTTTTCCTTTGTGCCAAGCTCCCCGGGCTGGGAGTGAATTCCCAGGGGGAACTGGCAGGAACAAAGCCACGCTGGAGGCTCCCCAGGCTGGGATTGGGGTGGAAATGCCCCATCCCAGCCAGGGCAGCAGCTCCAGAGAGCAGAGGGAAGGGTTTAAAATCCTGCAAAAGCACTGAACCTCAACGGGCTCTGCCTCCTGCCGTGGCTGAGGGAGGGGGCCAGAGAGGAGACCCCGCTTTGGGGTAAAACAAAACAAAACATTTCCAGAGAGGAAATCTCTTGGTACAGAGAGCTGAGAGGAGGCTCCTCTTGGGTGGGAAGCAGGAAAGGTCCCTGCTGTGCCACTGCTGTGGCTCAGGGAGGGTGGCAGATGGTGCCAGTGATGCAGGGAAGGAGGGGATGGAGGATTTGGCACGGCTGCAGGAGCCGATGCTGCTGCACCCTGCGGATGTTCGAGCAGAGGAAAAGCCCTGCAGTGACCAAAGGGCTGTCCCTGTGACCCAGCTCCGCTCCCACAGCTCCACCTGGGGAAGTTTTGCCTTGCTGAGGCTGCTGAGGGCAGGGGCTGGGCATTGATCCGTGCTGGGATCCAGCAGGGAGCTGCTGGAGCCGCTCCTTGGAGCTTAAAGCTGCCCAAATGCCAGCTCCAGCCTGGGAAAGCTCGGCCTGCTCTGCCCTGCCCCTGCTGCTGCTCTCCCAGATAAAGGCAGCACAGCCTGCCTGGGAAAATAAATATTTACTTGTGAAGGGCAGCAGCAGCAGCAGCAGAGCTCTGCTCCTTCTGCAGCGTTTGCTCTGCAGGCCTGGAATGGAATTCTGCCCCCAGCTCTGCCCCAGGAGCTCTGCCAGCGGGGCAGGAGGGCAGAGCTGCCAGGGAAGGGCTCTGCTGGCTGCTCCCCTCTGCTGGGCTGGGACCCTGAGCACAGCAGCTGCTCCATCCCAGGACAAACACGGGATCCGTGTGCTGGAGCACGCCTGGCACGGGGCCGGGATGAGGGGCAGGTCTGTGGGTCACAGACAGCTCAGCCTGGGATGTGGATGTTGTTCCCCGAGCCCCTGGAGCTGGGGCTGAGCGCTCCACGCTGAGGAGGATCCCAGCCCCTGGGACAGAAGAACAAACTCCCCCATCTCAAGCAAAGACTGAACCCAGCCTGGCCCTTCGGCCTCCAAGGACTGCCCAGATTTTCTCCATCCTGCCCCAGGCAGTGAGTGAGGCACCAGACATTTCTGTGTGACCCAATTCCAGATTTAACCCTGGCCCAGCGCTGCCCCTGCCCTGCCCAGCCCTGCCCTTCACCTGACTTTGTTTTTGTGCAGATTTACAGCCTTTGAATGATTGATCAAACCCAGCCTGGCTTCAAAGGCTCAAACACAACTTTTAGCCAAGTTTCATTCCAACACCAGGCTTTAACCCCAGGCACAGCAGAGCCACACCTGGCTGTTTGGGATCTGATCTCCTGGAGCTCCTAAACTCTGCACCATCCATCCCTGCCAAATCTCCCTGTTCCATTTGTGTCTCACACTGCTGGGGCTGCATTCAGCAGCAGCTGTGCTCATCTAAACACAGGCTTTACCTTGGAGTCCCTGTCCAAGGGGCTCTTCGGGCTGTCCAGGGGATTTTGACTTCCCCAAATGAGGATTTAACAACGGGCTGGCTCTGGAGCTGCAGTGAAACACCAGGAGAGCCCCAGCAGCAGCTTCAGGGAATGAGGTTCCACACACATTTTGTGTGTCAGCTTTATAAACAGAGCCCTGGGGGCTTCAGCCAGTCCCTGGAGGGGTTTGTGCTCATCTTCCCACAGGATCATGGATCCAACCCTGACCCCCAGCACCCCCAGCCTGGGCATCCCTGCAGCTCCGGCAGCCTCGGGGCCGTGCCCATTCCCTGGGGAGCCTGGGCAGTGCCAGCACCTCTGGGGGAAGAACCTTTCCCTAAATCCAGCCTGAGCCTGCCCTGCCCAGCTCCAGCCATTATTAATTAACAACAACAACATCAGTAAATGAACATTTTGTTCATCTTCTGTGAAGAAGCCCCAGTAAGCCCCAGGCAGGAGCAGAGTGTGTTCTGTGTGCCCTGACGGGGATCTGGGGGTTTCAGAGCTGTGGATTTGCACACTTTGGGCTTTTATTCCTCCCGTGCACTTCAGCCACAGCTCGGCAGTCCAGGGGTCTCACACAGGGTCTGAGGTGGGAGCACCAAGCAAAAGCCCCCTGGAGAAGCTGGTCCAGCATGGCCCCTGCAGCTCCAGAGCAGCTCCAGAGCAGCTCCAGGGCAGCTCCAGGACAGCTCCAGAGCAGCTCCAGAGCAGCTCCAGGACAGCTCCAGGACAGATCCAGGACAGATCCAGGGCAGCTCCAGGACAGCTCCAGGACAGCTCCAGGACAGATCCAGAGCAGCTCCAGGACAGCTCCAGGACAGCTCCAGGACAGATCCAGAGCAGCTCCAGGACAGCTCCAGGACAGCTCCAGAGCAGCTCCAGGACAGCTCCAGGACAGATCCAGAGCAGCTCCAGGACAGCTCCAGGACAGATCCAGAGCAGCTCCAGGACAGATCCAGGACAGCTCCAGGACAGCTCCAGGACAGATCCAGGACAGCTCCAGGACAGCTCCAGGACAGATCCAGGACAGCTCCAGGACAGCTCTAGGACAGCTCCTGCAGTGCTGTGGCTGCTCTGAGCGCTGTCCCTCGCTCTCTGTGCTCTCTGTGCCCCCTGCACCTCGCAGGGACCTCGCTGTGCTGGGACAGTCACAGAGTGACCCCAGGGCTGAGGGAAATGCTCTGAGATCACAACAAACAGCCTGGTTCGCACCTCTCCTTCCTCCTCCACACCTGTCTCGCCTCTCCCCACCTCCAGACACGAGTTAAGCACCAGAAGGCAGCTGAGATCAGTGGTGACTCGTTGTTGCTCTTTAATTCATGCAAATGTTCTTTTTAACTAGCTCAGAGTCTCAAACAGCCCTCTGGGGAACCTTCTGCGTTTATGATTATTGAAACAAAAGTCTATTTTCTTTAAGCACAGAACAATTGGGGGACAGAGGGAAGGAAACTGTTTTCTTTTCTAGCAAACACAGTCAATGGAAAGGTCAGGTGCAAGCTGACATAGCAGTGCATGAATCAGCACGGCGGAGAATTTTCTGGAATCGCAATAAAAACGTCCCATTACAGGCACACAGAATCCCAGGGTTTTGTGTGTATTTAGGGTCTGGGGCAGGTTTGGTTTGGCAGCTTTGGTACCCTCAGGCCCTCCCAGCAGGTACAGCCAGAGCCTGGTTCCACTTCACAGCCAGAGCCCCAGGTTTGGCCAAAACCCTGGGGACAGGCACTGGGGTGGCCTCAGAGCCAGCACCAGCCAGGGGAGCTCAGGCTGGATTTAGGGTGGCAGGAAAGAAACCCTTTCCTCCTCTCCATCCCTGGCTCCTGTGTTTGCAGCCACCTTTGGGTGCAGCTCCTCAGCTGTCTCAGAACCAGCACAGATCCAATCCTCAGCTCCCCAAAACGTCACTGCTGGGGTGACACATCCTCTGTCCCAGGTGAGCATCCCTCCCTGTTCCTCCCTGACCCTCCCTGCTCCTCCCTGTCCCTCCCTGTCCCTCCCTGTCCCTCCCTGTTCCCCCCTGTCCCTCCCTGTCCCTCCCTGTCCCTCCCTGTCCCTCCCTGCTCCCCCCCTGTCCCTCCCTGTCCCTCCCTGTCCCTCCCTGTCCCTCCCTGTCCTCCCTGTCCTTCCCTGTCCCTCCCTGTCCCTCCCTGTCCCTCCCTGTCCCTCCCTGTTCCCCCTGTCCCTCCCTGTCCCTCCCTGTTCCTCCCTGTCCCTCCCTGTCCCTCCCTGTCCTTCCCTGTCCCTCCCTGTCCCCCCCTGTCCCTCCCTGTCCCTCCCTGTCCCCCCCCGTCCCCCCCTGTCCCTCCCTGTCCCTCCCTGTCCCTCCCTGTCCCTCCCTGTCCCCCCCTGTCCCTCCCTGTCCCTCCCTGTCCCTCCCTGTCCCTCCCTGTCTCTCCAGGTGACAGAGGCAGGGACAGGGGCCCTTTGCCCACAGCCCCCCTGCACTGGATCATCCCGACTCTCTTGTGATAATGTCCCCGCTCACACAGACCTGTAAAGAGGAAAACTGACACGGCCTCTAAAACCAATGAGCCAGTAAATAGAGGGCTATAAATAATCAGGAGAAAGGATTTAATGAGCAGCAGAACTCACTTGCAGGGCACTGGGTTCACATGGGTGTCCCTCATCTCAAACTGCCTGACGTGCCCCCGTCTCTGCCCAGCCCCTGCCCTGCTCCCTGCCCGGGCAGAGAGCTCGGCTGAGCCGTGTTTGGGGAGGGTTTGGAGTCCTGGCTGTGCTGGGACAGCTCTGTCCTGTCAGTGCTGCTGGGCACCATCAACCCTGAGAGTTCCAGGGCAGGGCAGGAGCAGAGCTCACACACCTTGTGGTTTATGGGGTCATGGAATTGGTCAGGCTGGAGAAGATTAAAGTCCAGCCTTTAACCCAGCACTGCAAAGGCCAGCACTGACCGTGCCCCAAGTGCCCCAAGAGATTTTCCAGCCCGAACCATTCCAGGTTCTGTGATCTGTGTGCAGAGCACCCCCTAAGCTTCCTGCACAGCATTCGCTGCCCCAGCAGCTCCAGCTGCTTTCTCTGTTCCCTCCCTGCCAGCTGTGCTGTCCCCCCTTCAGGGACATCATCTCTGGGGTCCCTGCAGCTGCCAGAGTGAGCCCAGGTGAGCCCCAGGTGCTGCAGGTGTTGCAGCAGCCTGATGCATATCACAAAGCTCCAGCAGCACACGCTGCCTGGGGAGCCAGGAAAGGTCTGGAGAATTTGTCCTGTGGGAGGCAGGCAGGCCCGGGCTGGAGGGGAGACGGCTCTGGGGAGAGCAGAGCTGTTTGCAGCTGCACAAGAGGCTGTGCCAGGCCAAGTTGGAGGAATTGTCCCCAGCAGTCACTGCCAGCAGGAACAGGCTGGGGCCGCACGGGGAGAGTGCAGCTAAAGTGCTAAAGAAACATTTTCACTCTGAGAGGTTTCAAGTGGGTGAATCACAGAATATCTGGAGTTGGAAGAGACTGGAAGGAACATGCAGTCCATGCTCCCTCCATTTGCTGCATCGACCACAGGGGTTTTTGGAGGAGTTTGGGGCCAGCAGCTGAAAAAGCTGCATTAACTCCTGGATGCAGCTGAGCAAAGCTGACAAACTTCATTTCCAGTTCCTCTGCCAGGCCCACGCTCTCCATGCACCAGGAAATCGGGGAGAAACAACGGGAACACTGGGGCTGGCTGGGAAAGCAACTCCTTTAACCCCTGTCCTAAGAGAACTCCTGTCTCCAAACCAGAGTTCCTCCCTGCACAGCCTCCGTGCTTCCCCTGGAATAAAGAATTGTGCCAGGATGAAATATTTCTGTGAGGGAATGTGTTCCTTGCATAGTTATTAATTCATTACTGGCCGTAGCCAAACTCACTCCTCTACTAAGTCATCTATTAAATGAGCCAAATGAAATTTATTAACACAGCATTGATCATTTAAGTCTTTTAGCATAAAGCGTAATGGAACAGAAGCAGAAGTAATAATTCCTTGCCCGGCTTCTGGTCCATGTCTCATGCTCAGGGCCGTGTCAGGACTCCAGCTGTCCCCGGAACTCCCTCCCAGGCAGGAATTCCACAGCAGCCGGGCAGGATCCTTTTGTTCAGAGCTTCCCTTTGGGCTTGGCCTGGAGCGACTCTTGAAACCGAGTGGGAAAAGCAGAAGCGACCTTTAAACCAGGCCTGAGGAGCTCCGAGGCAGAAGAAAGGGCAGAAATAGCAGGGCTGTGGCTGTGCAGAAGGTGCCCAAACCCTGCTCGAGTTCTGAGCTGTTCCCAGCAGCTCCTCAGTGCCAGGGATTAATTTAAACCCCATCCCGGCGGTTTCCCCGTGCAGGAGGATGCCGCTGACCTCTCCCGGTCCCTCGTTCTGCCTGGCAAACTCTTCCCAATTATTTTCTCCCCACGCTGCTGTTTACATTCTGCACTCACATCTTCTGCCGCCTTCCCCATCACCTTCCCGCAGCCCGAGCCCTCCTAATCTGAAGTGCATTCCAGCCTTATCTCTGTCAAAGCAGAAGGGCAGGGGAGTCATCCTCATCCCCGGATCCTGGAGGAGCTGCAGCCAGCAGCGCTCAGCTCAGCTTTCACCACGCTTTGAGGGACTCACAGACAATTCTCCTGTCAAGAGCACTGAGGACAAAATGAAACGTGCTTTTTTTTTTCCTTTCCCCCAAGGCTGCCGATTAATCTCTCCTCGACAATGATTGTGTGTCATGTTTCATTCTGGCTGTCACCGAGTTCACTCCATCCCCATCCCAGAGCCAAGCTGCAGGATGTGAGAGCTGGGATGTGGCTGATGGGGGGAGCAGGACCCAGGGCAAGACCCTGGCAAGGTTTGCTGAAAAAATTGGCCTGGGTTCCAGTTGGACAAGTGTGAACCGGGGTTGGGATTGCTCTGCTACCACAGGGAGGGGGCATTTTGGAATTCTGGAGGAAGGAGCAGCAGCACAGTTAGTGTTGAGCAAACTGCGCTGGCTGAGGGGTCAGGGGGGACCAGAGAGCCACAAAAACCAGGTGGGCTCCTCTCTTTCTCCTGGCTGGCCTGGGAAACTCCCCAGATTCAGCCCCTCTCCCCTCGAGAAGGGTTTGTGAGCAATGAACCCGCAGGCCTCGGTGCCTTACCCTGGACACAGCCAGGACAGGCCATGGGGCAGGGGGACTCTTCCTCACAGGAACCATCTCAGCAAGGCTTCAAGTCCTTTTCCTCCAACCTCAGGTTTTGTTGCTTGTCCCCAGATCCACAGAATTGTTTATTGTCACCTGGACCATTTGCTGAGGTTTTGATATTGATCGGAGTCAGAGTGGAGCAAGGCGCTGCAAACAAAGCCCCGCTGACAGTGAGATCTCACTTCCCTGGCAGCAATAAAAGAGAGGTTCCAGGGAGCCTGGGAGGCAGCACAGACACCCCAGCTGTAATTACTGGCATTGAAGTGATCACCACAGACCCAGTTAGCACCGGAGCAGCAGCATTTGCGTAAAAACTACAAGCACAAAAATGCTCTGAAATGACAAATACAAGGAAACTGTACCAGATTTGCATTAAATTAGCGACTATGTGAGAGATGCCATTTAAATGGCAGGTGACTAGAAAATTTCTCTCCCTTTTAGTGGAAGAGGCTGAAATGTTCATTTTCATGGTAAACAGTAACTGCACATTGATTTGGAGCTTGAAAGCCTCTCCACAAATAGCTTTCCGAGGGAGTGGGCTTGCAGCACAGAAATCACAGCACTGCCTTGCCCTGCACAGCTCTGAAACTCGGCAGCACAGCTTGAGCTGCTTTCATGCACTTGGTAAAAAACCTGCAGTGACAACAACCAGAAAGGCAGAGCCCCCCTGAACCTGGGGGGACAAAACAATTCCCTCAGTTCTCAGGGAGAGTGATCTGATGGATTATTGCCCAGCAGGGTGAGCAGGAGCAGCAGGGCCTGCAGGGAGCCAGAGGTGCCCACTGGCAGCACCTGGCACTGCCAGGCCACGGGGATGGGGTTGGGATTTCCCTGCAGCTTTTGGGTCCCTCTGGATGGGCAGCCAGGTGAGATCCCAGTGCTGCCCATCACACCCCAGCTGCAGGAGGAAGCCCCCAGCCTGTTGGGGCTCTCGGTGGCTCCAAACTCAGCACAGACCCTGGGGACAATCCTTGAACCATCTGGATCCTCTCCCATCCCACTGCTGGGACTGAGCTGGGGTTAAACCTCACAGGGAGCTTTGAAGTGAGAGCTTTTCAGAGTTACCCTCTGGCTGAATGAATTTGTCCCCTGCCATCTGAATCGGGCCATCTGGGGATGAAACCTGACAGGTTTCCCCAAAATAGGCCCATTTGGAGAAGACTTTTCTCCCCAGGTTTTGCTGTGCTCACGAGTCGATAACTTGCTCAGGTTCAGTACAGCCATATCATTCTCAAGGAATTGTTTGAATGGTTTTAATGTGCCATGAATCAAAAGGAGAAATTCCACTCC
Source organism: Pseudopodoces humilis (assembly GCF_049639895.1). Lineage (NCBI taxonomy): Eukaryota > Metazoa > Chordata > Aves > Passeriformes > Paridae > Pseudopodoces > Pseudopodoces humilis. The sequence goes on along the minus strand of NC_142226.1, from coordinate 466,814 downwards.
TGGCAATTAAGATGGAATGGGTAATTTTTTTCTGTCTCCAAATTCCCTTTCTAAGGAGGAAGGAGAAAACTGAGCTTTCCAGTGCCTTTGTTCTCCCCAGCACAGGAGGAGCCGGGGTTGTACCCACAGTGTTGGCACACGTTTATGGGTGTCCCCCCTGGCAGGAGCAGAATCCCTTGGAAAACTGAGGAGAGGAGGGAATCGGGAGCTGGAGTGAGCGGAGAACCCTCAGCTGCTCTCCCACACCTTGCTCCAAGGGCTTGACAAATTTAACACCAACAGGAGCACCCGGGGCAGGGAGGGCTGGAACAGTC